>NW_022147221.1:0-2168 GCF_002938485.1 Sitophilus oryzae | reverse complement strand
AAAAACATATATTAAAATTGTATGGTGAATTCACACAAGGTAAGAATTAGAAAGCACAAGGAGGTGTGTAACATACATCCATTTTTTAAGTTAAGTATCTTACTGCCTATTTTTTTAAATGTTTAATAAATTTTGATTTAAAAGTCCCCAGAGAATCGCAAGTCTTTAAATTTTCAGGAATACTATTGAAGATTTTAACCGCTTTATAAGAAAAAAAGTGTTGAAATTGTGCTGTCGAGTGCCTGGGGATCTTATAAAGATTGGAGTGTCTAGTCAAACGATTGTGGATATCTACATTTTTTACCAATTTTTTACAGAGGTACGCTGGTATTCGAAGGTATTAATGTAAAATGTTAAGTATAGTTAATTTCTTAACACACTAATGATTATTTAAAATCAAATTAATAAAAGTTTAGTTTACTATAAAAAATATACTGGCCTTGTATACAAAATTATACTAAAAAAAGGATCTTCTTAATGATAAAAAACATCACAGCATCCAACTTCTCCTTAGAGGGATGCAGGGCTGAAATCTAACCGAACAGGCTGCTACTGATTACTTCGGTGACTGCAGACTCGTAAGAAAAACTTGTAGAAAAACTTGGCAAAAAACTTAACACAAGTTAGAAAAACTGTAGAAAAACGTCTAGAAAATTATCTAGAAATACTTGAAGAAAAATGCTGAGAAAAATCTGAAGAAAAATGTACAGAAAAAATGTTTTACCTAAAAAGAAATGCACGGTATTACGTGCTGCACGGTACCTTACATTTAAAAAAAGTTGAAAAATTTACGATGGTATTAATTTACCTCATTGTGAAAGCACACAATCCATAATTTAACATTCTTCTCAAATAAGGGCTGAACACTTTCCATCGAAAAAACTGGAATCTAAAAGAAAGGCATGTAAAGCTTTTTCTACCGAATGGAATTTCAAAGAAAATCTTACCAAAACTATAGATCCATTAAAATCTAAACAATCAAAAACTATATGGGACTCCATCCATCTATGGGACAACAAAATCACAATATTTTTACCCATATTGTGAAATATACCAGCCAAATAAATTTTTCTCAAAAATGGCACGGTGACCTCGGCAGCGGCCAAATCCGAGGTGACGACTTTGACGTTTCTCGTCCCGTCGATACACCCGGGTACGATCCAGTTAAATATTTTCGTTCCGTAATTTAAGTGTTGTAGAAATTTAAAGAAAATATCGATATAATAATAAAAATCCATCTATAATAAAACAAAGTAGCATTTGGAAAATGAAAATGCTACATTATTAAAGCATTAACTTTTATAGGTATTAGTAAATATATTAGTATGTTAAGTTATAATATTTTATATGTTAAATGATGATAATAACATAGTAGTTAAAGAAAAGTAGAACTAAAATTGTATGGCTGACAAAAAATGTATTTTGTATATTATGAAAAGTATTGTACAAATAACTTTCATATTATATCAAGTACCATAATTTTCAAACCTGGGATTTCTCAGGCTTCTCAATGTGATATATATTTATCGCTTGTATTAATACTACATACCGAATACGAGTAGTATGGCAGTAACAAAAATTTGACATCAAATAAATTATTTGATTGTTTTTTTATCTATGTTAAAATGTTAAATAATGCTATTTTAACTTATGTATGGAAATAAACATCTAATAATTGTAAATAAAATTAAAAAATAATATACGGGATAGGCCATTAAAAAAAGAAAAAAATGGGTTATATTTCACGAATCACAGCTCCCGGTAAAAATCTACTTACGGCACTGAATTCTACATTAAATAAAATACTACCGAATGGAATTTCAAAGAAAATCTTACCAAAACTATAGATCCATTAAAATCTAAACAATCAAAAACTATATGGGATCTCCATCCATCTATGGGACAACAAAATCACAATATTTTTACCATATTGTGAAAAATACCAGCCAAATAAAATTTTCTCAAAAATGGCACGGTGACCTCAGCAACGGCCAAATCCGAGGTGACGACTTTGACGTTTCTCGTCCCGTCGATACACCCGGGTACGATCCAGTTAAATATTTTCGTTCCGTAATTTAAGTGTTGTAGAAATTTAAAGAAAATATCGATATAATAATAAAAATCCATCTATAATAAAACAAAGTAGCATTTGGAAAATGAAAATGCTA
>NW_022147220.1:0-5133 GCF_002938485.1 Sitophilus oryzae | reverse complement strand
AAGGTTTGTGTGATGTAACGCTGTTTCGGGTAGTAAAAAATAAGTGAAAAAGAATAATTCGAACTAGGCATCGCGCCTCGTGTTGTGTTGTGACAATTTCAAATGTTACTAAAATTGCCGAAAAAATGTTAACGCGTAAAGGAAAGTGTATTAGGGCATTGCTGGGTGCAATAACATTCAATAACTCAACTTTCCCGGATGCGTAATTACTATCTGTACTATCGTGCAGAGCCAACCTGCTCTATACGACGCGCGACGGTAGACTTTGTAATGGGGGACTACGCGTTTTTAAATATTTCTAACTATACTAATGTACAGCGCAAGCAAGCTCTGCATCGCAGTATTGGTAGTAAATGTGTAATTAGCCGTCTTTAAAAGCTACTAAACATACTATACTATATTTACGCTACTCAGATCATGATCACGATTTGTTTTTTCGCCCGCGCTGCACTGTTTCAATTCATTACCTCAGCAACTTGTATCAAATACAAGTTGCTGAGTTATCTGCGTATGACGAATGAAACAAAACAACTATTTTGGACATATTTTAATGAAGGTATGACACCATCTTGTGCGAAATCCTACCGTGAATTATCACTTGAACAAAATGAAAATGATGTAGATTTTATAAACGATATTTCAAACACTCATATTAATCCCAATGGCCGACAAATTTATATATTGCATAACGAATTGCGGTAAGTTATACCCTGTAAGTGATGTTATCAGTAGGTAGTTATACTCGTAATATATCTTAAGGTGCGAATTTAGTCGCGACAGGCCATATCTATAAATATATAAACAATAATTTTGGCGAGATGAGCGCGAGCCGCGCCCTGAGTCGGGCCTAGTGAGGGCTGTCACGAGCCTTTAAAGCGAGCTTATAGGTCTATTTCGTTTACTATGTATTTAAACATTTAAACTAAGTAGGAAACTTAACGTGTGCTTATTTATCATACGATAATGAAAGTTAGAAGCCCAAAACAAAAATTAGGGGTAAGTTCGCGGTAGGCTCGTCCTGAGCTCTCGGCCCTGGTTTGTCTTGGGCTTGACCCATGCAGGCGCGGCTAGCGCTCGTCTCGCCAAGGTACAAAACTAGTATCGACGTATAGCACATATCAAGTACATATAGATGTTAATTGAAATTGAAGAATAATTATACGTTAAAAATACATATTATGGAATACCAAATATGGGTTGGTACCAAAATCGAGTATGATCTAAATATCTAAAAATATTATAATTTTTCTACCGGATCGTCGCAGTAGCTTCGTTATTTTAAATAGCCCACCCTATATATTATAAAGGGGTGATCCGATTTATAATCGGGAAACTTTGACAGCGTATTAAGCACTCGAAAATAATATGAAAAATGTATGTAATAATTTTCGGCGTAGGTGTAGGCGGAAAATTTTGTAAACATTGCGTTTGGTGACGTCGAAGAAACTTATCATGTTTTTTAAGCAACTATAATATTCCAAAACTTTCATCAGATGACGAAAAGACATGGCGAAATTAGCTAAGGGAGGGAATATTGATAAGACGCATTTTCGAGAACATGATGGAAATTTCTTCTCCTGACAATAAAATTGTCAGCTTTCAGACCAAATGATGATTCATTCACTTGGAACCAGATGAAAGTTCTCTAAGGCTCAAATTCTATTCTCTTACAGACATCGTATAGGGCGGCTACATGTCCTTAAGCTGTAGTCATTGCAACTCCAAAAATAGCGTTAAACGCTATATACACTCGCAATTATATTATGTGTTTATAATTATTATATCAAAAGTAGAACATTTTTTTGTATTTTAGTGAGATACCTATTTAGTTCAAAATTTGGTAATGTTTTTAAAATATATTTTTCTCTTTGGTAAATCATCTAAACATTATTACTTTAATGAAAATGCTTGAGTTCAATACATCTTCTTTGTACTTAAGATGTATTGACTAAGATGTACTCTTGATACAAACGAAAATCGGCACCCAAAGTCAGACTTTGCCCACCCTATATATCTATTTTTAAATGCTTTAAACTTACTATTTTATAATTTATCAGCTAATAAAGTATGCAAATTGCCAGGTGAATTTATTTTTGATATAGATATAGTTGCAAATTGGTAAGTAGCCAAGATGGAATTATTAAACGATATAAATATATGCAATATTGTTATTTTTATCGATTCGTTTAATCTCTGTATTTTGTCACACTGTATAATAGTGTCAATGAACTATTTGTAAAGAAAACTATTATATCCCGTTGATATATTTTGAAGGTAAAATGTCAATATTAGCACATCGGAATTTAGATTCATCTAAATTTGTTAAAATATGTCAAAATTACTTAAAAATGTAAAATAGAGTAATAGAAAATAATATGTTTTTCATGAGTTCTATTATTTCGCTGTATGTAGATATTTTGACGTATTTCGTGTGGCCTTAATTCCAGTCACACGATAAAATACTTAACTAATTCATTTTTCCAACTATAAATACAATACAAATTAAATACAACACACTAATAACTCTTCCAAGCGCTAAGGTGTTAAGTGTTTCGAGTCGAATCGCTTTTTAAAGCGATTATTATTAATTTAATTATTATTAAAGTATATATATATCACGGGAATCGCTTTATATACTGTAATGGATGTTCGCGCAGTTTCCAGAACTATGTGTAGTATTCTTTTTCTTTCTCTCTTTTACGCTTTGTCCTACGCTTCGTCCTACGCTTCGTCCTACGCTTCGTGCTACGCTTCGTCCTACGCTTCGTTCTACGTGGGCGACAAAAGCGATCGAGCGACGCGTGCGACTACAGCGGGCGATGAGCTCGGCGCGCGCGACATATTTGAATTGGCTTCAATGCCGCTTCAGTCGCGCGACTTTCCTACCTAGGACAGCTTTGCAAGAAAACGTTGTTTGATAAATAATATGCGAGCCCGAATCGTGCGCTTTTGTCTCCCACGTAGGGCTTCGTCCTACGTGGGAGACAAAAGCGCGATATGATTCTATTAGTTGGTGAATGCACTGTGCATTCGCCAATTAATATGTTATATACGCCGGGATATGTTAAAGACAGTAGCTACGAAATAAAGCAGAATCGGACCTATGTTGATATGAAAAATAAGTCTTATTTTTACATGAGGAATCTGATGTGCACGAGAGATGGCACATGTTTTTTAAAACATCCTGTATAGTTATTAGCAGCATATTAGACTCAAACGATTTTATTATTTTTTATCATATCAAAATGTATTTTTTTCTTCATATACTCAATACTCATATAATGAATACTGATATTTGTTAAGTAATTTTCAAGTATTTTTAAAATTACTCAACTCATACCGTTGTTTATTTACTGGCAGGTATTGTTCACTAAAAATTCCATATCTATCTGCAACAAAATTTGCGCATTAGTTGAAAAGGTTTTAATTAATTTCGTATTGATTGTTTTAATTAACAACTGCAGCTGGAAATGACCATTGCAAAGAGGAAAATTAGTGAATAAAATCGATTTTAGATGTAAAATTTGTTTATTTCCATAGCGTTGCATCAAGTTGAATAAAAGCTACGTTCGTTTTAATATTATCGTTGATTGAAAGAATTGGGAAGATACGCAACCCAGTGGGCGAATTCGTGACTAGGCTGATTTGATTCCCCTTATTGCCCCGCGCTGTGCAGACACCAATGGTCAATGCATATAACACTTATTTTCTAATTGTGGATCTTATATGACAGTGTTGCCGTTGTGTTGCCATATTAAAATATGTAATATCTGTAATACATTTGACGAAAATATCATTGTAGATATATAATATCTCTGTATCAGAGATGTATTTTTGGTTTAATGACCACAGCCATCCGGCCGCAGCTGGGTAATAGAATTATCGTTTTTAATAAAAATTAAAAAACATTATAAATTATAAAGCTAGGAATAGTATAATATATATATATATAGGTTTTATATTAACTCAATTTTTTGAAGTTTATAAAAGCATTCATAAAAAAAAATATATATATCCTTCAAATCCTTTAATTTATTAACTGTTAGTAAGAAGTTTCACTTCTCACAAATATGCGCACATAGTGCACACACAATTTTTTTTCTTTGAGCATACAAAGCACGCTTTATCATAAACTTTTGGATCACATTCAATATTTAAATACTGATGGGTGTTTTTCAATTAATTAACAAAACTAGCAATGCATTGCTTTGCCGTAGAACAGACGAACTAAAAAGTAATCAACACATTTATCTTCATTTAGTTCAATTAACATTATTCAGCTGCCAACTCACTACTTCTTATTTCTGCGCGCTTTTGTCCTTTCCTCGGTATTTTTCGATAAACACATTCTTTATGTTGGGTTGTTTTCATTCAAGGAGCCTTGACAGGTTTTGTATTTGTCGCTAAAAAAGTAAAAGTTTAAAAAATACGATATACACTATTGACAAAAAAAGGATGTAGTTTGGTTTGGTTTGGTTTCTTAATTAAAAAACTCCATATACGACAATGTACAATATCGCATGATCGAAAAAAATTATCAAATCGTCAATCTCTACATGTCATTTACTAAAAAATGACATAAAACTTATCAAAAATTAACACTAGATATAGAAAGTTTATAAAAGACCATCGTTACCATCGATTGTCATTCCCCAGCCGTCTTTGACGCCGTTTTTTTTCGATCGTATGGTACAGACTCATACTTCGGCTGTCCCAAGGAAAAACACAGTAAATGCTATAGTGTAACAACACATGTAGGTAATATTTTGGCCAACTGTATAACAAACAATTTAAATGAAAGAAAGGAACCTACGTTGTGTTAAATATATTTTTATTGTGATTACCTCGGATGAGCCTCGACAGAAGATATATATTGGGAAATTTGAGGAGAATAGGATATGTAAATAAAACGCTAAATTTGTAAATAGTCCTACTTATTTTATTAAATGAAATGAATGGAGTGCCGTACTCTGCCTAGAATTCACATGTAAAAGAGCACGCCAGAGAAAACCATGATCACTATTCCAGAGAATCTAACTATGCTATTCCAACTTTAATGAAAGAGAAATAATAATAATATAGAAACTGTCCTCTTACCTAGGTTTATAGTTTAACACATTCAAAACATGCCAC
>NW_022147219.1:0-5584 GCF_002938485.1 Sitophilus oryzae | reverse complement strand
AACACCTATAACATATTTTACAAATAATAATGACGTACCATTGAGCGATCATTGAACAGACATTATTTACTTTAAACCAAACCGAAATAAAGGTATTTATTTCAGTTCGGTTTCGACTATTTATGGTCCTTCATACATTGCCAAAATACATTTTGTAATTCGTCTGAAATCTAAAAATAAATGGATTCTACGAGAGCGTAGCCAAACGACCCAGTTATTATACACCTAACCCTATAACTCTTTGTTAATTTACGCTCTCTTTGCTTCAGCCGAAACCTTGGCCCCAAAAATTCGGCCGCCGCCTCCGCCTTAACCACTACGACCTGTCAGCCAGAAGTCATTTGAATTGTAAATCGAAAAAGTGGCAAAAAGGGTTTTTCGACAGCTACTTTAAACTGAGAAATTCTAAACAGTTTTCCGGAGTATAATTTGAAACTTACACGCAAATATTGTATTTTCTTCTACACACTTTAGTAAATTAATTTTTACCTATTATGAATAATATTTAAATGATAGCAAGTAGATATAACAGATAGAAATAATAATATCACAGCATATTTAGTACCAGCTAAGGAAGCTGTTATGGAGCGCAGAAACTCAGAACCGTACTTTACATAATAAAGCAAAAGCGAATATCTAGGTAAGTTCATAGATTTCCTAGTAAATGATTGTAAATCTTCGCAGGGTTATTACGAAACACCATCATGATCATCCAGCCTCAAGAGCCTACCGTAGGTTAAACAGGGTGACCCAGGCTTCCAAAAAAGGTCTATATTAGGTTTATTGTTTGTGATATTCATTTAATTATCTTATGTAATATAGGGGCAATGGTAACGTACATTTTGAAAATCATTTTGTCAACATACAGAGTTCATTCAAACATATTATGAAACGATTGGTTTTAGCACTAAATCAACACAACTCCGACCCGTTAAAGTTTGTTAAAGTGGTAACAATTGAATTTTTTTCCTCTGCAAAAAGTTTAGTCAGAAATAAAGAGTGATTCCATATAAGTTTGGTTGTATGTATATATAGGGTGGGTCAAAACTAAATATATTTTTGTCCACTTTTTTAAATGGTACAACTTATATTTTGATAAAACCATACTACGTGCTAACAAAAGTATAGTTCACTGTTTTCTCTTAAAAACAATAAGAAAACATTGCTTTTTTAAAATGTTCGTGGACCGTACTTTTATTAATATCGGGTCAATCAATAATTTTCCCAATCAGCTCAATATTTTTGATAATGTTACCCGTATTGCTTATCAAGCAATTCTACTGTTATATTAATCAATAAATCATAACATACTATTTTATATACTAATTTATTATAATAAAATTAAATAGTAAAAATATTGTAATTAGTAATTATATTCCTGCAGATTAAAGCTTCTTTCAGAACCTCGCAATTAGTGGAATAAATTAGTGGTTTCAATTAGCACAGAAGTTTGTTCCCCTAATTTGAATGTAAGCATTCAGAACCTCAAAACTAGTGGTGAGAATTTTCAATTAGTAGAAAAAGTTAGCAAACTTTTAACTTTTCTACTAATTATAGTTCAAAATTTGCGACGAATATAATTTTGGCCTTTGATTACCATCTGTCAAGAGAAAATGTAGTTAGAAATCAAAAGTTTATTGTTTTATAAGCTAAATATTAGATTTTCTCTGTGGATAGAACTGATTACTGCAAGCTGTTGCTAGGATATTGTATTAATTTTAATTGTATTTTTTAGACATTTTAAATGATCGCAAACTAAAAAGTATAAAGTGTAATTGAAACCACTAATTTATTCCACTAATTGCGAGGTTCTGAATGAAGCTTAAGTGAAAAGTTTTGTTCATAAATATCTACTAGGCATTAAAAAAGCGTGTTCAAATATTATATTAAATATATGTCAACATAAAACTAGATGTAATGAACGAAATATCATCGTAATAACATATATTTTAGAAACGTCTAGGTTTACTTATTTCACTGAGATTTATGAAAAAAGTTTTTTGTCTCGGGTACAGATACCGACACATCGTGCAAGTAGCTCGAGACAAAACAAAATTGAACGAGACAACAGGAAACAACCGTAAGTCGCTAAAAAATCCTCCTATGCTCTTTTTAAAACGCATGCCCCATATCCGCAATTTCACGAGTAGTTTCGAGACATTTTTAAGAAATGAAAGTAGGTCAAGACAAATGAAAGTAGGTCAAGACAATTGAAAGTAGGTCAAGAAAAATGAAAATAAACCGAGGCTGACAAGACCGGGGAAACACAATCTTAACCTGCTTCGAACTCTTTTCCGAATGATGTAGAGAGTGTATTAAAAGTGAAACAAATTAAATTGATAACACCGTATAGAGAAAAGAATCAGACGGGTCTAGAATAGTTTTTTATCTAAATTTTTATCTGTTCTATTTCAGTATGTTTGTATTCGATATATCAGTTAAGGAATAATTTCAAATCGAACGTGAGTTGTCAGTTCGTACACTACTCAATTTCCTTTTTACACAATTACTCAAATCCAATTTGAATTTTAAATCTGAAAAATTGCAAAAAAGGCTTTTCCTCGACTACTTTAAACCAGAGAAATCGAAAAGCTGTTTTCCTGAATGTAATTCGCTACGTAGCACGCAAAACCTAATAAGCATTCGCACGAAGAAACGAATTAATAAGCGTCTGGTTGCTGTCGGCGTTGTTCAATTTTTAGTTAAAATGTTGTGGCAGTGTGACGTGCACAAAATCATCGAATTGTACTGCGCAAGGCAAGGTTCTGGTTTAAAAGCAATTTGAAATCGATTTTGAAGGTGAATTTAGAAAGTAAAATAATAATCAAAAACAGTTAATTTTTTAGATATAACTTCATGCGTACTATAGTCATGGACATTTAATGCCTTTTGGTGAAGTCACCGATCTTGGATAAAAGTCTTGTTATTTGCTAATTAATAGATGTAGATTAGTAAAATATAAAACACGTTTAGATTTTACGAATACAATGGTGAGCAGAGAAGTTTCCCTGTAATTGTTTTTTTTATGAAATTATTTCTGTTTCATAATCATATTTTATTTAATCAAATTTTAAAAATCACATTTTTAAGATGTTTTAAAAACGATATCCCGATTTGAATAAATTTAAGGTGCCTGTGTTTTATATAGCCACCTTTAAGATTTTCTTTGACAAAAAACAACAGAAAACCAAAAACAAAACAGAAAAGGTACGAGAAGGGTGAAAACTACTCTCATTTCTACATAAATTCTAGTAGAAATATTTTCCAATTCCAACGACGACTGAGTTTTTTTTCATAAAATTGTCTTCACAGTATTCACTATAAGGACATTTTTTGTATCACTACAAAATTTCAGATTTTTTTTAAAGCCGTACCTACAGAAGACACAGGGAGTCCCAATATTCTGTGCACATATACCGGGTGCGTCCAAAAGTTGCTCACCCTTATAACATTTTTTATTTATTCAGATTAAAACAAGAGATTTGGTATGTCAGTATATAGCATAAATTAAGATTGATTGACGTATTCAATTCTTTTCGTCCACTTTCTGTTTCACCGGAAATGACTACAACTTTTGATTTTTAAATGAAACCCTTGGTATTTTTTAATTCATTTGATAGGAAATGACATTCTGAATACAATAATATAGTATGTCATTTTCAATCAAAAATAATATAATTGTAAATTTTAATTTAGAGTGCCATGGTCATAAATGAATAAACCAAATTGAAATGAAACCAAATTATTGGTAAAAAATGCTTTTTCCAAATATGCTAATGAACCACCCTCGTTTCATTTAAAAATTGAGATATGGTTAAAAATACGATTTGGGCATCTTTTAAAAGGCCAGGACAAGACACGAAAAACATTAGACAATCAAATCTATTGTTTAAGGCTCCTTGTTTAAAAATGAGTGTTTTTAAGACAGCCATGGTACTCTAGATTTAAGTTTAAAATACGATTTTTATATATATGTCATTTTATTCGGAGTGTCATTTTCTATCGAACAAAGTAAAAAAATACCGAGGGCGCCATTTAAAACCAAAAGTTATAATCACTTGTGAAATAGGAAGTGACCGAAAATAAAGTTATAGAGATGAGCCAATTTTGAGACGCACTCGGTATATCAAAATAAGCTAATTGCACAAATTTCTCAAAAAATATGCGAGGTTGCGTTTTTTACAAGAGGCAAAAATGTAGTAATACTAGTAGTAATACTAGAAGAATCATTTTACAAAAATAGAATCAGTTGTCGTTGGAGTTGGAAAATATTTCTACTAAGTAGAATTTATGTATGGGTGGAGGTAGTTTTTACTCTTCCCGTATCTTTTCTGTTTTTTCTTGTGAAAATCAAATGTTAAAGCAAAATTTAGGCGCTAAATCTTATTCAAATCGGAATATCCATCCCTAAAATATCTTATATGTTTATTTTTTGATTTATGCCCTCTAAGTTGGGACACACTATATATTCCAAAAATACAAAAAAAAATATATAAAGCTTAAAATGTTCATAATTTTGATGTCTAGATACTATTTTATAGAAAACCTATAAAAAATTAGATAATACCCAAAAAGGACAATGTTACGCATATTGTCCAAAAAATAAAATTGGCAATTTTGGTCAACTTGCTGAATTTGTTGAAACTGTTGTCGTTGACTAACTAACATACGTAGATCAAGAATATATATTATTCCGTTTTAGCCTTGTGAATACAATATTATAGTCTAACATAAAGAACCTTATCATCGTTACATGACTAATTTTTTGTGTGAAGTATCCTTTTGTGTAGCCATTATGAAATAGTCATGTCTGCCAGCGCGATCCCGGGGCTTAAAGCGGAGACGGCCAATCGAAAGGGTGAAATTTGGGCACTAAAAATATTATAAGGTGCACGAGTTATAATTGCGAAAATAGCTTTTATTTGTTATTAAGAAACGTGGAAAATTGTTAGCAGACATTTTTCTTTTTGCTAAAATGCCGACAGACAACGCGAAAGAGGCATGAAATTTTAAAAATTATCTCGAAAATTATTAAAAAATTAAATTTGAAGAATGAAAAAAGTATGGCATACATGCATGCTGATTGGTGGAATCTCATATTTATTTATTTTAAAAGCCGTATGCAAAAGGGCAGACAAAAATATCGTGGCTAAATCAGCTGCAGACAGTTATCAAAAGGGCGATATTACTCTAGCGATTTTAAGGAATGCTCGCCGCCTCATCCATTTAAGTATAGATAAATCATGTATACGATTGTATTATAAATATATTTTTTTATTATTTCAAAACAGATATCATACACTTACTATTTCTGTCTCACTATTTGTATCGTACTGCTATTTGTATCGTACTGCAGATCCCCGCTTTCGCAAACGAGTATTCCTCTGAGTCGATATCTGCACCGTAAAATTTTTGTAGACTTACAGGTATTATGTTTTAATTGATAACGCAGCCAGCGTTTCCAGAAAACGCTTATACAGTGTTTGTATAATATGCTATTATACATACGCTTATACGCTTATACAGTGAAAACGCTTATACAGTCTTAATAAGTGAAAATACTTTTAAGGGTGATATATTTCGA
>NW_022147218.1:0-3774 GCF_002938485.1 Sitophilus oryzae | reverse complement strand
GCGACAACTAAAATTCAGTTAATATTTTATTATAATCGATCCTGACGAATAAATGAATTTCATAAATGAATGAATTTTATAAATGAATGGTTTTTGCTGCCGAATTACTAGAATACAATATTTCAAGGCAGATGACGGATCTATTCGATAATTTTTATTCGAATAGTTTTCAACGAATGTTTTCTTACTAACTAACGAATTATTCGAATGAATTGCAACTATCGAATGTTTCGATAGTATTCATTCGATACTTCCCACTACTAGTTAATTCATTTGTGTTTGTCAAAAACTCTAACGTGATTGGTCAGGCTTAATAGTTGCCTGCTAGAGCTAGACACAAGTGGCAATGCTAGCATTTACTAGTAAAAGTTGGTTTCAAAAATAGCTATTGAACGTTTACTGACGTAGTCTTAGCAAATCAGTGAATGTGAGATTTTACTAGTAATTGTTAACAATCACTGATTTCCAACTTTTACTGTAACACATACAATATGACCGAAAAAAAAAACAGCGTCAGCCGTTTTCACATTTTGAAGATATTTTGGTTAACATACAGGTGATACAAATATATTTTCAAATTAAAATTGTGCATTTTTAAATGGAATACTGTGATTTTTTTTAGCTCAGTGGGTTTGCCATTTACCATATGGAGTGGTTTTCGAAATATATCCGTTTTAAACTAAATTTACTGCTTATTTAAAGCCCATTCAAAATTCTAAATTTGATGAATTTTAATTTTTTTTATTTGAAAATATTGTATACAGGGTGGTCCGAACTGTATTCCGGAAACTTCGGCGGCATATTCTGCAGATAAAAATAAGCAAAAAAGTTCGTATAAATGTAAGCCCTAAAATGCTTAGTTTCGGAGATACAGGGTGTAGAAATTTCATTTTTATTTCGATTTTTTCCGAGGGGGCAACCGCGGTGGCAATATGGTGTACAAATCCGTGGCATTAGTGGCAATAATTGGTAATAATTGGAAATAGTTGGCAATAATTGGCATTACTTTTACATACTTACGTGTATTTTTGGCATTAGTATTGGCAGTACTATGGCACTTTTGGCATTAGTTTGGCATTAGTTTGGCATTCGTTTGGCATTAGTTTGGTATTAGTTTGGCATTAGTTTGGAATTAGTTAAATATATTTGCTGCATTATAAATCAATTTTCAGATAAGTTCGTTTGTAAAAACGGATTTTAATACATAATTATAATTAATATATTAAATATACTTGTGTAAGATTAAAGGTTAGTCAAAAATAAAATTAATAATCGTGTGCACGTGAAACATAATCAAAGTAAAGGCGAGAGTAAAGGAAACTTTGGTAAAGGTAAGTCGGTGTAATAATAAGTAGGTGTGTATAAAGAGTGTTCCAGGCTGAGTGTACATTAGAAGTTCCTAAAGAACTAGAGACTAACAATATCTAGATCGGAGATTGTTTGAACATTATTGTTTCACAACAAGATCTATCGATTTAAAATATTTTCAATATGGCGGAACTTCCGGAAATGTCGGAAGTTGGCGGCAACTTTCGTATTTTAAATGGGTGCCTCCATTTTTTATTACATACTTAAATTCTCTGTAAAATTTTATGAATTTTGGTATTAAACTCTATACCTAGCATCTAGCATTAACCGTTTTAGAGAAAAAAAAATATTTAAAATTTTTAGACGAAAAAACTGCCTGTCAAAAATATGTTTATAGCCTAAACGTCAAATTTACTGATTACCACAGCCACTGTCCCATAAAGAGAAGACATGCGGCTATCTATTTCAAAAATTAAATTGTTCGAATGTCATATAATAATGGCCATGCAGCTATCATGGAATTGAGCGATTAAAAAATTATCATAAATCATTTTTTTCAAATAGAAACCAATTTTTTTATTTCACTAGTGATTTTTCAATTCGTTTACATGTTCATATACCTAAAATAAATCATTTTTAAATTGTTTAAGATTTATATAGTTTTAAAGCGTATATTTTTCTTGATTTTAACCAGTAGCCTATGACTTTAAACGTAATCAATAGATTAGGCCATGTCATAATGTGACACTTTGTTAAAAAATCAGTATGTTATCGATTATCATTTCCAGGCCAACTTTGCAATGATTTTTTTTCGATCATACAGTATATTATTAATAATATCAACTATTAGATATCACTAAAGAGCGAAAATACGAGATATATTTTTATAAATACACTTTTTTCCATAGCAACTGTTAAAATTGCCTTATATCTATCAAAAATGTTAGGTAGATATAATAGTACTTTAACAGCAAGGGGTAGATTTAAATGATACTTTAACAGCGAGGATAGGTTAAAAACTTTATTTCTTCTCGCACGTTTTTTTTAATTGCTTCCATTTTTGAAAATTTTTGTATTTCTTTTCATAAGTTATTCGGGATTTAAATGGAAGTAGTTTGGATATGGCGTTTGTCGCCTCAGCCTGAATACCTGTTGGTAATTTACTTATTTCGTTTTGAGCCATTTCTGGCACCAATTCAATCAGCAATCGACACGAAAAAGAATTAAAAATATTGACTCTAAACTTACAACTAAAGAGACAGCTTTAGTTATTTATCAAATTACATAGAAACCAGCGCCAACCCAGCACAATGTTTTTTCTTCTCGTAATAAATTCCTTGAAATAATAATTTCTGAATATTTTTTAAAACGTAACTCGCTATGGAAAAAAATATTGTTTTATACACGACGATAAAATTGCATTATATTCTCCCGAAATTAATTCACTCGCGATTTCATCGCTCGTGAACTCGCTCGTGAATTAATCTTTTCGGTCGACGATAAAATACCAATTTATCGTCTTGTATAAAAAATAACTATTTTAAACTTTTGAGCAGCAGTATTTATAAAATAGAAAATTCAAATAATTCGTTTTCTGACAGATGGAAATAAATTATATGACTGTTTGACACTTAATGTCAAAGGAAGCTAGATAAAATCAAGAAAAATATACGTTTTCAAACTAAATCTTAAATAACTTAAAAAAGATTTATTTTAGATATAGGAACATGCACAGTTAAAAAATAACGAATTGAAAACCCTTTTCACTAGTAAAGTAAAAAACGTAGATTTCCATTTAAAAAAAATATTTATGATAATTTTTAATCGCTCAATTCTATGACAGCTACAGCCATTATTATATGACATTTGAACAATTTAATTTTTGAAATAGATTTATTTAAATAAAAATATTATTATATTTATCTAAATAGAGCGACGAGCGAGCCGCCATGCGCCACCTCAAGGAAGGCAATGGCAAACCACCTTGAGTATGTTTGCCATGTACAGCCTCTCAAATAGTGCCGTTCGGATTCGGCGATAAACTGTAGGCCCCGCATACTTGTGAAATTCGTTGTAAAACAATGACGTGCAAACAATCTCCGATCTAGATATTGTGGTTCTCTAGAAACTTCTAATGCACTCTCAGCCTGGGACACCCTGTATATAAAATATGGATAAATGTATATGGCCTAAAAAGGATGATATCGATACAGTCCAAAAAAACTTATTTTTTACGGCCCAGTTGAAATGGCGGGTGTTGCACTATTTATTAAAAGACATGACCTTGTTAACATAAAGAAAATATTTAAATCAATTTGTAAATAGTTTCTATACGTTTTATTTGTTTTTAAAATTTTATATCGGCTATGCTTCGTTGAAGTAAAACAATTAAAAACATGATTTGTAGTAGAAAGATGATCTCATTGATTTGTTGCTAGTTTGATATAAGAATAAAGATATGTTTTT
>NW_022147217.1:0-38609 GCF_002938485.1 Sitophilus oryzae | reverse complement strand
ACACACACAAAACGAAACTAAACGCTTTGCGCTGATGCAATTTATCGTCGAATTAGTGCAGTCAACTGCGCGTAAAATTGGGAATTTATCCTCATTTGAATGGCCATTGAGAGTACGGCCCATCTAGTGTGACGAGGGCCTTATGGATCCTCGTCGTCTGGCGGGACATTTAAATTTGAGATGATCCGCCTATTTAAAAATAAACATATTTCTTTAAAAAAAATTAAATTTTAAGACACTCTGTATACATACTTTATTATTGTTTTTGAAAATAATTCTAGACAATCTAGGGAGAGAGAAATCAGACAACGAACAGAGATGATAGGTGTTAGGTAATAGCTTATAGACTACCTTTCGAGATGCATTGATGTTATTTTGGTTTGCAAATTTTGGTTATTGTGGCAAAGAATGTTATTAAAGGCAAAGTAAATGTTTCCTCATTATTTAACTAATGTTAACTTTATTCTCATGTAGAAATATTCTGTGCTAAAGCTTTTCCCTATTTGATCTGACAAAGTTATTAAAAAGTGGTAAAAAAGGTAAAACTGGTATAAGGTAAAAAAATTGGAGCCGGGAGGCACCAATTTTGGTAGTAGGTACACAAAAAGTTGGTAGGCAGTTCTTTTAGTTTTAAAGAAAAGGAATTTTGGTCCGCGGTTATTTCCTCCAATATTGGTCCGCGGTTATTTCCTCTATCCGCCACCTGGGGTCGCGTCCGATGGGAGTTTGGAGTTCTCCACACCAAAGAATATCTTAATACCCTTATTAATATATCTTAATAATATAATAAAATTATAATATTCTTTTCCACACGGATTTTCTCAAAAACGGACTACGAAAACACGGAATATCTCAAAAACTGCAACTTTGACTGTTTTTGATGTTATTACAAATTTTGTTGCAAATATTATTCCTAATCTTAAATTAAAAATCGCGTTTCGCTAGCTACTGTAATTTTGGAGTTACGATTTTTTAAAATTTTTAACCCCCTCCCATTAAATTCGCCTTCATTCTCCACCCATCCACTCTTATCCATCTCAAATCCTCTTCGACATCCTTTTTCCGTCTGGTTCTCGGTCTACTCCTCCTTCTCTTTCCACATATTTCACGCTTCGCTATCATACTAGGAATTCTTGCTTCCGCCATTCGTTCAATGTGCCCTAGCCATCTCAGTCTTTGTGCTCTTGCTACTCCCGTTATATTCGGTGCCCGATATAATTGCTTTAATTCTTCTTTGTTCTTCTAGTCCATATGTTGTCTATCTTATTGACTCCAAAAATCTTATTTCCTCAATATTTTTCTTTCCCATATATCTAGCCTCAAACTTTCCGTTGCATTGAACGTCCACGTTTCACATGCATACAGCACTATTGATCATATCATTGTTTAGTACATTCTGATTTTAAACTTCTAGAGATGATCTTACTCTTAATAATTTTCTGTAGTGCGGTAACACATCTATTTCCTGCCATTACTCTTGCCATAATTTCTTGAGTCTATTTGTAGACATCTTCCCTTCTCAAAATCTCTATCTGACCACTCCATAAATTTCGTTTTCTTCTCATTAAACACTAAGCCTACATTTTGCGCTTGATCTTCTAGTCTTTTGTCTGTCACCGATATCAGCTCTTCCATAGGATCGCTAAATCATCTGCAAAAGCTAAGCATTGGTGTCTTTTTGTATACAGAAGGCCCTCTCTGTTGATTCCCGCATCTATTATAACTGTTTCTAATACTACATAGTTCCCCTGTCTTAATCTGTCCCTGATTACAATTTTTTTCGTTGTTTTCTTGTTTACTTTGACTTGATTTACTGTCCCTTGAAGTGTCAATTTTATCATCTTGGTCAGTTTCTTGCAAACCCCTAATTCTGTTAATGCTCTAAACACCTTTGAATATAGCGAAATATAGTGAACGGCTCATAAATACAAATAAATTCCATAGTTTTTTCCAATGAATGTTCCACCCAAAAAATAATAAAGTCATACCCCGTTAAACGGGGGAAGAAAGAAATTGTTAACAACATACAAAATAATAAGCAATGTTCTGGAACCGAATATGTTAGTTAATTGAATTTTTCCTGTACAACCATCACTGGCTCTTTTTATATAAAAATATGATTAATCGTATAGTGTCCCATGGGACATGAAATTGGGCACATTGTCCACCGCTGTCCGCCATATGGTGGGCAATTAACGATTTCACGAGCCCCGCGCAGCGCACACCATGGGCGTGCCCACCTCGAATTACTCATACCTTTTTTGATTCATTGCCCCGTTAGCGGTCGCACGAAATTTATCGTTAATTATATCCGTTTTCCATATAAATCGTTCAAATAACGAGTATCCTCACGTGAAACGAAAGTATTTTTTCAGAAAAAAAAATCAGAAGAAATTTTATATTTACATTATTTGTCAGTCTATGAGATCACAGCCTATTCAGTACCAGCCGTCCAATTTATCATCTTTTACATTGAAATGTTCGATCCTACCCAATACAAATTACTGAAAATCAATTATAATGTCAAGGATTACAGACTAAACCCGCGAAAGAAAATTTACATTATCATATACCTACAGGGTAATTTTTATGGCGTCGCCAAAATCACAATATTTAAAATACTATATCTCAATTTTTTAAGAGGCAACACCCTGTGTATTATTTTTCTTTTAGGGGGAGAATTAAAAAATCAACATTTTTGTATATAAAGTGTTTTAAATTTTAGCGGTTTTGCAGATATTCGCGGTATTATATTACATATGGCTCTTTCAACAATAATTTTTTATCTTCTTCTGCTTCTTCCGGTCCAATATGCAATCTTGCACATTGAGGATCATTTGTACATTCTTTTCAATTAATGGATTGTATGGGTATAAAAATAGAGATACTTATAACATTTCAAATAATGCGATATTGGCGAACCTATAAAAATATACTGTGCAGGATAATATAAATTTTCCGTCGTGGATTTATTCTGTCATCCTTGGTGTTTAGGGAAATATAGCTAAGTATTATAGTAAAGTTATATATAGGGTGATTCACGGCGATGGCACGTTAGACGTTTATGGAGAACCGGTGATTTCTTTGAAAAATTCAATTTTTACATAAAGGCATCTTCTGCCCCATCTTTCTAAAATATTTTCAGCATTACAGTGTTGCCGCATCATTAGATAAGTGGTAGCATCTTTCTTATTCAAGTAGAACACCTAGTATATTATTACATTTTTGAAACTACTTTCATATCTAATAAATTTTCTTTTATACTAATCTATACCAAAGAATATATTAATACTCAATATTCTTTGCCTATACCTATCTCTAACAGTTTTTAAGATAAAAAATAAAACATGTCTAAAATTGACAAAAACATGATCGTGAATAAGCATTGGTAAAATTATGAATCAAACAGTTTTTAAGTTGAAATTTTGGTTATGAATTAACTAACTGATTTCAACCAATAACATGCTTTAATGTTGACTATTACCATCTTTGCAACTGAAAATATTATTTCGGAAATTATAATAGGCATAAAAACTTTTTATTGGAAATTTTGACAGTTGAAAAGGTAAAAATAAGATCTTACAATCATAATGTGAATGAACGATACAATGTCTATATATTGAAATATTACCCATTTGAGTTTTAGCAATACCTTGGCCAACTTAACAAATTGAAATTATTTTAAAATTTAGCACGTAAAACTCTAATTCTTCGATTCTTATAAAGTTTGAATATTTTGTCATGGCAACGATTTTTCTTTAAAAGAAACAATTATAAATAGAATTAGTATCTTTTAAATGACTTTACTAAAAAACTAGAAGGCTGTTTAGGGTATATAGGAGCATGATACCGTTTAATAGCAATTTTTTTTCAAATTTAGGTGTGAAATTTTCTTCATAGAATACCACGCAAGCTTAAACAAAGATTCCGGGCACGAATATTTTGGAATTTTATCCCTCGTCTTCGGAAATAATTATTTTTTCTGAAAATCGTGCCCTGTTTGATATCCGAAAATAGTTAAGCTTTGTGATATTATTGAAAAATGTCGACTTGCTAAAATTTTGAGAACCACTCAGCTATCAATATTCTGGATTTTCTTTCTTGTAACTTTAATCTACTACCTATGTTGACATATTATCACAGAAATTATTATCTTTTAAACAAAAATTAAAAATTCCAAAAAAATTTTCAAAAAATTCCGAATTTTCAAAAAAAATATTTAGAAAAAAACCTCATAGGCGTGTTTCTGGGGTTGAACTATACTACCAGTTTATTTCTGCTTTTGCACGCGCCGACGGCGCACAGGGGATATTAAGAACTAAAAGTTGGCCAAAATTATGTTTTATGATTTTTTTGCTTTTTTGCTAGTAATATTAATTATTAATTAGAGTAGAGTTTGCTAATATGGAACCCCATTTTGTTTTTCCTACACAATAATTTTTCCTCTACTCTGAAACCCTTTCCAACGATCAAATAGGGCCATTCTGTGCAAAACCAAGCAATTGGATGAGGATGCTAGAACAAGAAAGTAATTTGTATATTATAGACGATATTTGAGCGAGGATGGGTGTTAAATAGGGTAAAGACTTATTTCCTTTAAGAATCTATTTAAATTAATGTGTTTTTTTTTAGCAGCAGTGGCAAATATTGGCAAGATTTTAGTACATATTCCAATGGAGACTTTAAGCATTGAACGGATACTAATTTCCATGCGGAATATTGCCGAATAGTCTTACACCTTGTTAGAAAAATGCCTCTGATTTTTTAAAAATATAAAACATTATAAAGAAATAGAATAGAAGGAAACGTTTCAAAATAAAAATATGGCATAAAACAGAACAGAGCAAACAAACAAAGCTGGCTCTGTATCCATCATGACGAGTTATTATGAATTCCTCGCACCAATGGGCGACCCTGTATATAGAAATTATACACGTGTTGAATACTATATAATGCATTTACTATATAGTTTATGTAATAAAATGTTTTTGATTCAATATACGCGGCTTCTAGTTATGAGGTAATCTCAAAGGAACGTAACCACAGCGTTAACACAGGGATTCCTGGAACTTAATTATATTTACTTATGTATTTTATTTTATCTGTTCCTTAAAATGTCTTTTGAGGCTTTAGGTCTATGATCTCTACCACAATTTGCAAAAAAAGCACTACAAACAATTCCAGTATTTTTATAATCTTAGAAATATTCAGAATACACTCAAGATAATTCATAATTTTAACTGAAATATATTATTTATTTGATAGTCAACTTACGACTTAAAAAAGCTAATAACTAATAAACGTGCTTACATTTAGTATTTATAGATTTGTATTCAGTTAAGATAAAAAATGAAAATAAAAAAATATCACTTTTGGCCAGGTTTATAGACCAAATACATCTATGTGCGGCCCCGGCGAGGCGGGCGCGGCGTTTGAATATGGTTTGGTTAGGTTAGGTTAGTTAATCAGGTAAATTTCATCTTAATTATCTACTTCCGAACCCTTCTCGCATCTCCGAAATAGCCATATACAATACACGTGATGCATATACGCAAAGTTACGCATCTGTGTATTGTTATATGGCTTTTTAGGAGATGCAAGATGCGAGCGATATTTGAAGATGCGAGTGGTCAAGAATAGGTCCCCAGAGACGGCGCTGGTTGCCAGAAAGCAGAAACCTGCCTCCACTATGTTCGTACCCTAATGCATTTACTATGTAGTTTATGTAATAAATGTTTTTGATTCAATATACGCGGTTTCTAGTTATGAGGTAATTTCAAGGAACGTAACCACAGCGTTAACACAGGGATTCCTGAACTTACTTATTTTTACTTATGTATTTTTATTTTATTCGTTGCTTTTAAAAATGTTCTTTTTTATATTTCAGGTCTATGATCTCTACCACAATCAAATAGAAAAAGAAACCCAAAGGTTTCGGCGAATGGTCCTCGTGGAAGTCTTGGAGTCCTTGCTCGAGGTCGTGTGGAGGTGGTGTAACACAACAAATAAGACATTGTATTAACCGACCTGCGGATTCCAGGTAATTTTAATAGATTTCGAGACAATTATTAATCGAATCTAGGCTAAAGGTCAATGCCAGTGGTAATTGAAGTTATTTCTTAATGTAATATTTATGTACGAACAAAATTCAGTCACTGATTAAACGGAATAGCCTGATTTAGGAAAACATTTTTTTAGCTGGAGCATATTTTAAAGCACTAATTATTAATTGGCTATTAAGCTTTGTTTAAAGCCTTGAAATTAGTGGTTTCAATTAGCCTAGAAGTCTCTTCCTCTAATTTTAATGTAAGCATACAGTACATTAAAAATTAGTGGTAAGTAATAATTGTAATTAGTAGAAAAAATCACAAATTTTTAACTTTTTCCACTAATTATACCGGATGCGTCTCAAAAGTGGCTGAACCCTATAACTTTTTTATTTTTTAGATAAAAACTTGAGAGATTTGGTATTTTAGTATATGACATAAATTAGGATTGATTGATGTATTCATTTTGTTTCGGTCACGTCCTGTTTTACCGGAAGTGACTATAACTGGATTTTTAAATGACACCCTCGGTATTTGTTTATTTTATTCGATAGAAATGACACTCTGAATCGAATGAAATATCACATATTAACTTTTGACAAGTATATTTAAAGTATTTTAGAAGTTTTATCTGATGTAAATCTATTTATATTAATTAAATTATTATTACGTTGTTTGTTTTAAGATATCAAAAATAAGAAAATATAACATCGCTTGGTCAAAGCTTTACTTTTCGTATTTTAGTTTTTATATTCGCTCAAAAAACAAATTGTATTTTTAAATTGTTTGTTAAAAACGTTAATTTTTAATGAAGGGGCCTTGGAAAAATAGATTTGATCGAGTAAAAACGGCGTCACAGTAGGCTTGGAAATGACAATCGATGACATTTTCCCATATACATTACATATAAAATGACAGCGATCTTCATTTCATAGCCATCGCTAGTGCCGTTTTTATTCGAGCATAAGGGACAGAACAATACGCATGAGTAATATCTAGTAAATTATAACTCATCGAATGAAAGTAGTATCTTTCGCTTTCTTTTGGAGTCGAAAGACGCTTATTGCCCACTTCACAATTAGTAAGACACTAGTTTTGAGCAAATTTAATGTCGATTTGAGGTGCGACAAGCAAACTTCTCGCACCCAAATATTCATTGGCACACGCAAATTGACAAGCAAAAAGACAGTATAAGAAGTGTCAATATTATAAAAGAAGTGAGGTTGACATTTAAATATTTTTTTATTTTTTGTTTATTTTATTACGTTGCTTTATTCGTCAGGATCGATTATAATAAAATATTAACTGAATTTTTAGTTGTCGCCCGGCGACGTAGGTTTTTTTCCGAGAAAGCGGTCGGTGGCAAATTTAATATGTCTATTTTGTTATGTTTCATCATGTAAACAAATTATTAAACACCATATGATTATGAAGCAACGATAAATTCCTTCATTTTCTACTAGTAAAATTCGCAAAAAATTTGAAGTTTTTTAATGTCATCTTTTGCATTCATATATGGGGTGTTCCAAAAGTTGTTTTTCTTGTCACGAAATCCTTAAAGTTTTTTTGCTTTTTAATAAGTCTGTTTTGTTTACATGATGAAATATAACAAAAAAGACATATTAATAAACAATAATAAAAATAATATGTATAACTCGTGCGAAGTTGTCGATTGCCTACTCGAGCTAATATAAGCCTCAACTTCGCTCGTGGGCAATCGATAACTTTTCGCACTGGTTGCACAATATACTATTTTTGAAGCCATATTTAAAAAAATATTAAAAATACAAGAAATGTCCCGAATTCAAAATTATACTAGGTATTTACTATACTTCTGTACGTACTTGGCTATAAATATTGTAATCTTAAACCATACACATTTATTAATTTTCTAAGCATGCAGTGTAATGGAAGGAAAATATAAATAAAAAATTAGAAATCAAAATTATTTATATTCGGTGCTTTATAATACTATTTAAAAATTATATTTTTACTTTTACTGGCATTTACTTTAAAAAATAAATGAATTCTATATTCTATGCAAAACTTTCTAAAATATAAAATAGTTCTCTTTCGTTTTTTAAATGGAACACCCTGTTATTATTTCTTTGTTAGATTGAGAATTGAAAATTGAACATTATATTTAAAGTATTTTAATCTGATGTAAATCTATTTATATTAATTAAATCATTATTGCGTTGCTTGTTTTTAAGATATCAAAAAATCTAAAATATAACATCACTTGGTCAAAGCTTTCCTTTTTCGTATTTTATTTTTTATACTCTTCACTCGCCATAAATACAACAACCAATAATTGGGCTGAATTAAGATATTATCAATCAAATATCGGGTTAAAGTATCAATGTCAACACTAATTGTAGGAATTTTAACTGCCGAATGTCGTACAAACAGTTTTAAATTGATAAATTGCTTCGATTTATTACCGCATTATTAGTGACCCTATATCTAGTCGGCACAGAAAAAAATAACACAGTATTTATACGGCGAAGTTATAAAAATTTGAAGAAGAACTAATAATGCACTGGACGCATACAAAATCTAAACGAATACTAAATTTCATTTATCAAAAGCATCTGATAGTCGTGGCTCAACGATAACCATTTAGCTGCACGACGAGGTTGTCACATATGTTTTAGTTTGATAAATGAATGAATGATTTTATTCGAATAAAACCATTCGATAGTTGAAATCATTCATTCATTAATATTCTCCAGAGTCATCAAATTTCAAAAGGGACAAGAACAATACCACCACATTATATCACTATTTTTTTACGGTTATTAATTTTTCAGCTCTTTGGGTCCATCAATCACATTAATTAAACATAACATCAACACCCCTAGAAAAATTTAAATACTTAATCGCTTTCGGTTGGTCTCCACTCGTTTTTAGCCATTTTTTTAATCATAGTTTTTTTCTTTTGGAGATGGAATAGATGAAAAATATGTTCTAAGGGCGCCAAGGCTGGGTTTTGAAGCGATACAGTTCTAGGTTCGTGATTTAATATTCTATTGTTTCGAATCAGTGGAGTGGCTAAGATCACGACGTCATTTCCGCATCATACACCGACGATCAATTCTTCTCATCTCATCGTTAAAATATTCGTATATAATTGGTTTGCTGATATAACTTGGTTTTGTTACAGGGTGTCCCAATTCATTCTTAAATTTTAACAGGTCACGTCTATCATTGATGTAATTGTTCCTAATTGTAATCCTGATCAAACTAACAGGACGTATGTAAAAATATTTGTATTTCGTTGGGGATTTCTTGGGGATAGTATTGGATTTTCCTCGTCTTCTAATACGTTAGACAGTATAACTATTAAATCAAAATTAACTTTAAGACAATGTATCCTTAATATAGGCTAATACTTTATTCAGAACCTCTAAGTTAGTGGAATACATTAATGGTTTCAATTAAACTTCATTCAGAACCTTGCAATTAGTAAATTAAATTAGTGGTTTCAGTTACACTTTATACTTTTTAGTTTACGATCATTCACAATGTTTAAAGAATACAATTAAAATTAATAGACTATTCTGGCAACAGCTTGGGTTAGTCAGTTTTATCCATAGAGAAGTCTAATATTTAGCAGAGCTGCAGGCTCACACACTTAAAATATAAGCGTTTTTCAAAATGACTTGTGATTTAAATCTTTATTCCAAAATAGAAAAAGATTGGTTGGTCATTAAAAAGATGTAAGTCTTTTTATAAAAGACTCAAGTCATTAAAAAAATTTAAATCTTTTTAAAAAGGCTTAAGTCAGATTTTTATGATAATAAAATAATAATTTTTATGATAAACTTTTAACAGCAGCATTCCCTTTTAAACTGTTAGGCGGCAGCCAAGCAGCAGAATAAAAAAAACAATGCTCAATACCACTAGCAAATAAAACGTCAATTTTTCGGAAGCGGTTTTGATTTTATTTGTCGTGTTACGAGTGCGTAGTGAGTCTGTAGTCTTTCAAGTGAGTCTCCGACTCCGTTATATAGCCCGAAAGACTAATGAAAGGATTTTATCTCGAAAATATTGAAAAGTACCTTAAAACCCTCCAACTATTAGCTTATGCTATCGGCCATCGAAATATAATATATCACATAGTGATCAAAACATAATATCACAATTTTTTAATAGGCATGTATTCGATAATATCTAAACTGTAAGGGATACTTGATGTCTAATAAAAGTACTAGTATAATAAAAGTACTACAAAATCGGGCATAAAAAAAACTTATGTAATAGTCAGATACTAGTTATAAGAAAATCGTCTCTAATTGGTAATACAAGAAAATTAATATTAACATTTAAAAAAAGGTACTTAAATTGAATTCTGGTTGTCTTGACTTGAGGATAATTATATTGATTTGTCATTTTACTGACTTAACTTATAGCATAAATATCATCATGATTTAAGTCAAAAATATAGACTTAGGTCATAAGAACGACTTAAATAACCTTATATTGATTTAAGTCTTTACAAAAATTACTTGACTTGAAATAAAATGATTTTTTTTCACCCCTATGACTTTTTTGTTTTTTTTTTCTGATAAAAGAACGAGATATGGTATGTTAGTATATGACATAAATTAGGACTGATTGACGTATTCAATTGTTTTGAGTCATACACAGGAAATAAGTACAACTTTTGATTTTTAAATGACACCTTCGGTATTTTTTTTACTTTATTCGATAGATCATATGGCAACTTTTAACATTTTTTCTTTTAAAAATCGTATTTTAAGTTTTAATCTAGAATGCGTCATGGCTGTGTTAAAACACTAATTTGAATCAAGACATTTTGGAAAAATAGATCTGATCGTCTATTGTTTTTCGCGTCTTCTCCTGGCCAGTTAAAAGATGCCCAAATCGTATTTTTAATCATATCTCAATATTTTTAAATGGAACCAGGGTGGCTCATTAGCATATTTAGAAAAAGCATTTTTTTACGTATAATTAGGTTTGGTAAATATTAAAATCGCAATCGCAGGTTACAGACGCTGTGATTTGAAAGTCGCAATCGCTGTTTCAATTGCGATTGGAGAATCGCATTGTTGCTCATCTCTATTATACCAGATTGTTTTTACAGGAAGGAGGGACACGGAAGGAGCCTCCACGACTGCAATAGTGCCTCAAATTTTGAAAACAAAAAATACTATTGCTGGCGTCCCCTGGAAACGTCTTATTTTAGACGGTCAATCCTTCTACCACCGGACCAAAGTGTAGTACAAGCGAAGCGAAGTGTACGAAGCGTATCTTAGCGACATAAGAAGTAATCATCAACGGTTCTTTTCAGAACCGACTTTGAGGATGGCGACCATAAACATAGAGGGCATTACGAATAGCAAACAGGAATTATTATCCGATTTCTGCAGGATTAACAAGTGCGATGTTCTGTGCATTCAGGAGACAAACAGGGACCACAGGCAAAAACAACCTAATATCCCTGGAATGCGGCTGGCCATTGAATTGCCCCATAATAAATATAGGAGTGCAATCTTTGTCAAACCTCACAAAGGAATTACATCAGTTGGGTCATCAAATACAAATAACATCGAAATATTAACAGTGGAAATTGGAAATTACACTGTCACCTCCGTCTACAAGCCCCCAGCAGAAACCTTTATATTTACACCACCAACGAATTTGGATTCTCAGAAGATTAGATTGGTATCATCTTGGGTGACTTTAATAGTCATAGCCCTGCTTGGGGATATACAGAATACGACACGAACGGAAATCTGGTCGAAGAGTGGGCAGAATCATGCGACATTTCCCTTATTCATGACACCAAACTCACACATTCTTTCCATAGCAATATCTGGAAATGCGGATAGAACGCCGATTTATGCTTTTCTACTCTCACATTGGAAGGACAAAGTGTCAAAAGAGTCTACAAGCCCATACCTAAAAGTCAGCATAGACCAATAGGAATTGACGTATATGCAGCCGTCAGATCACCAACTATTCCATTTAGGCGTCGGTTTAATTTCAAAAAAGCCAATTGGCAGAATTTTTTCAAACAAATTGACTCAGCTATTAGTGACCTGAAGCCCACACCAAAAAACTACGAAAAGTTTATTGAACTGGTGAGGTTGGTGCAGGAAATACCATACCAAGGAGATGCTGGCAACAGTATATTCCTGGTTTTTCCAACGATTCTAGAGAACTGCTAACTAGATACGAAGAACTCTTTGAGAGAGACCTTTTCAGTGAAGATACCCTTGAATGTGGCTCAATACTGATTCAAGAACTGAGTAATTCGTAATTCAAAACGATTCTAGAGAACTGCTAACTAGATACGAAGAACTCTTTGAGAGAGACCTTTTCAGTGAAGATACCCTTGAATGTGGCTCAATACTGATTCAAGAACTGAGTAATTCCAGACAGCAGAGATGGATAGACGATCTCAAAAAAAAAAAAAAAAAAAAAAAAAAAAAAAAAAAAAAAAAAAAAAAAAAAAAAAAAAAAAAAAAAAAAAAAAAAAAAAAAAAAAAAAAAAAAAAAAAAAAAAAAAAAAAAAAAAAAAAAAAAAAAAAAAAAAAAAAAAAAAAAAAAAAAAAAAAAAAAAAAAAAAAAAAAAAAAAAAAAAAAAAAAAAAAAAAAAAAAAAAAAAAAAAAAAAAAAAAAAAAAAAAAAAAAAAAAAAAAAAAAAAAAAAAAAAAAAAAAAAAAAAAAAAAAAAAAAAAAAAAAAAAAAAAAAAAAAAAAAAAAAAAAAAAAAAAAAAAAAAAAAAAAAAAAAAAAAAAAAAAAAAAAAAAAAAAAAAAAAAAAAAAAAAAAAAAAAAAAAAAAAAAAAAAAAAAAAAAAAAAAAAAAAAAAAAAAAAAAAAAAAAAAAAAAAAAAAAAAAAAAAAAAAAAAAAAAAAAAAAAAAAAAAAAAAAAAAAAAAAAAAAAAAAAAAAAAAAAAAAAAAAAAAAAAAAAAAAAAAAAAAAAAAAAAAAAAAAAAAAAAAAAAAAAAAAAAAAAAAAAAAAAAAAAAAAAAAAAAAAAAAAAAAAAAAAAAAAAAAAAAAAAAAAAAAAAAAAAAAAAAAAAAAAAAAAAAAAAAAAAAAAAAAAAAAAAAAAAAAAAAAAAAAAAAAAAAAAAAAAAAAAAAAAAAAAAAAAAAAAAAAAAAAAAAAAAAAAAAAAAAAAAAAAAAAAAAAAAAAAAAAAAAAAAAAAAAAAAAAAAAAAAAAAAAAAAAAAAAAAAAAAAAAAAAAAAAAAAAAAAAAAAAAAAAAAAAAAAAAAAAAAAAAAAAAAAAAAAAAAAAAAAAAAAAAAAAAAAAAAAAAAAAAAAAAAAAAAAAAAAAAAAAAAAAAAAAAAAAAAAAAAAAAAAAAAAAAAAAAAAAAAAAAAAAAAAAAAAAAATTGATAGACCCACAGTAGTAAGATCGCATGGAATTTCCTAAAAAACTTGATGGCGACCCAATTGAAAGGAAACAAATGAGTAACATCAAACCTGACCAGATTGCCCACCAGCTACTGAAGAATGGAAACCCGAAAAAGAATTAAAATACCAAAATTAGAGATCGATAAAACGAGATTAACATCCTGGAACATCCATACAGTTTAAAAGAACTCAACAACGCCTTAAACAGTATGAAGAATTGGAAGGCAGCAGGCGTAGATGATCTCTGTACCGAGCAGATTAAAAACTTCAGCCCAGCGACAAAAACGTGGGTTTTAAAATTGTTTCATGAATGCACCGAAAGCCACAAAATCCCGAAATTTTGGCGCCAATCAAAAATCGTGGCTGTCCTGAAATCGGCCAAAGATCCAGAACTAGCCAGTAGCTATAGACGGATCTCGCTACTGTGCCATCTCTACAAACTATATGAGCGAATGGTTCTCGGTCGCATGGAGAAGATCGTGGAATCAAAACTTATCCCTCACCAAGCGGGCTTTAGGCCAGGAAAAACATGCACTGGGCAAGTCTTGGCCCTTACTGAGCATATCGAGAGGGGATTCAAGGATAGGCTGACCACTGGAGTTGCTTTTGTTGATTTAACCGCCACATATGACACCATCATCCATAAATAATCCATCTTCTAAATAAATTATATGCAACAATCAAGGACTATAACCTGATGAAGGTGGTTGAGTCAATGATGCAGAATCGACCCTTTTATGTCACCCTAAATAATAATAAGAGCAGGTGGAGAATTCAAAAGAATGGGTTGCCCCAAAGGAGCGTCTTGGCGCCAATGCTATTTAATATATATACCAACGATCAGCCACTTCCTGCCTACTCAAAACATTTTCTTTATGCTGACGACCTGGCAATAGCTGTGCAAGACACCAGCTTTCACAATATCGAACAAAAACTGGAAGCTACACCTAACACCATGGTTGATTACTACGACCAAAACTCACTAAAGCCCAACCCTTCCAAGACGCAGATTTCTGCGTTTCACCTACGCAATAGAGAGGCTACGATGAAACTCAATGTTCTGTGGAGAGGTAGTTCACTGGAACACACACAAACACCTAAATATCTCGGTGTGATATTAGACAGGACATTAACATATAGGTACCACTATCAGAAAACTCGACAAAAGGTCAACGCGAGAAATAATATTTTAAGAACGTTAACCGGAAGCAAGTGGGGTGCAAATCCCTCGGTCTTAAGAACGACGGAACGGGCTCTATGTTTTTCAACAGGCGAATACGCTTGCCCTGTATGGAGCAGATCGAGCCATGCGAAACAAGTTGACGTTGCTTTAAATGAAACGTGCCGAATAACAACCGGGTGTATGAAAGCAACAAGTCTACCTCAACTTTATAGAACATGGGGTTTTGCAGCCCCTCCACAGCGCCGCAAAGCGACCGAATATACTGAAATATTTAAATAGATGTTCGATGATCGCCATCCACTTTATGGAGAGTTCCAGGGACCGAGCAGACTCCGGTCACGAAAAAACTTCTTAAAAGCTGTTCCAGAAGATCCACCATCTGATTACCCTCTTAAGGAAAAAGATCCCACCGGTCGACATCTTGAGTGGGCCACCTGGAAGTCCTTGAACCGAATTAGAACAGAAGTAGCGCCGGTTAAGACCAACAAAGCCAAATGGGGGCTTATCAATGTCGAGGACACGGACCGTGAATGTGGCGAAACCCAAAATATGGAGCATATGTTGTCCTGCAGAAGTTGCCCTCATACCTGTAGCCTAGAAGATTTATGGAACGCCGAAGAAAATGCTATAGACGTTGCTCAGTATTGGGCTAAAGAATTTTAAATTACACTTATATATGTACATATTTATTGTCCGGACACGACAAAGTAAGTAAGTTTACAGGAAGAAAAACTGCTTTATTATTGACATTTTGAGAAAAATGCATTTTCATAGAAATTTTTGCTTGTTCTAAAATGATTAATACCGTTTCTTTTCTTACATTTCTCTTCTTACAGCTATACGAGAGATCTACTTGTGACGTGTGTCATCAATGTTTCACAAGTACACGTAATCCCCTTTGTACTTTTCCAAATTTCTATACCGTTTTAGAAAAAAATATAAAAATCATAAAAATATGGATGAGTTTCCTAATAAAAATGGTTGAACCCCTAAAAATCAAAACGTTTCTATGGTAATATATATTCGTTTTCTTTAATTTTGATAGATTATAATTCATAGAATTATAATTAACGTAATATTTCTTGTCATTTTAAATTGTTAAAGAAACATAAAATTTATTAGTTCAATGCTACGGAAAGGGAAATGATCGTTTTCGGAAAATATGATGCTTTAACAACAGCAAAGAATATGACGTTAATCAAAATTAATAATAGCTATCTATCAAAGAATAAAATAGAATTGATATTACCATAGTGAAACGCCTTTTAATTTTTAGGGACAAATTCAACCATATTTCATATTTTTCTAATTTCTAAAACGGTCTGAAAATTTGGAAAAGTATAAACAGAATTAACCATTTTAGAACAAGCTTGTAAAGGTAATCAGGACACATACTGACCACTGCTTTCTTCAATTAAATTGTTTTCGGAAAATCGGTCGTACCTACATCATCACTGCCATACTATGTTATTCAAACGCCCATCACTAAGCCATGATCTTGTCCTTTATCTTAGTCAAATACCTTTCAACGCACCAATTCCATTCGACATTCGGTCGTGCCTGTAATTGCCTGTATAGAGGCGCTCTAATAACATACACAAAGCGGCAACGCTCTGATTTATAGAGCGCAGGAATGGCTAGATTACGGACACGGCCGCCCTCTGGCAGAGCTTTCCTTAATTACTTTAATTACTGCGCTCTGGCATGGGCTGAGACTAGGGATGCCTATCAGATAACAAATATCGACGTTGACATCGATATTCGACATCTTCATATGCTATCGACCATTACAAAAATGAGTTTAATACTCCAATTAATGAAGGATTAGATTAAATTAGATTATTCCAGTTTTCTCCTTTTCAGATCTATTTTCGCTCTTTTCTGATCCTTAGGTTATATTCTCCAGTCCTATCCTCTTCAAAAAGTCTAAAAATTTGGACACTCAATCCTCCATATAACTCTCTCTTAATGGCTTATCATTGCCAATTACAGAGAATCGCACATTTGTCAGGCTGTCACACCGACATCAAATGTGTTCCCTCATTTCTTCTTCAGATTGACAGAACCTACCTTAGATGAACCTACACATGGTTTCGTTGTTAAGAGACCAACCACAGATTTGACTGTTTTTCTGTCTTTTCTTATCAGGTCTGCCGCAAATTTTGGTTGTGAAATGAATGTTCTACTGTGAGTGAACTCCTAGTGAGTAACCGCCTAGTGAGTGAATGTTTCTAGTGAGTTTCTCCACCATTCTAGAGATTTATTGGCCATATTATTATGACTGCTTTTGCAACTCCGCAGAAGGTTTTGGGATTATGAATGGCTTTGGTGAGCCTTACTTGGTTAGTTTAAAGTAGTCCAACAAATTTAAATGCCAGATTCTTTTAGTGTTACTTACTTGGGCGTACTTACTTATCGTACTATGGTTTTAATCCTTGCAGTATATCAATATGACATTCCAGAGTAGTAATAAAAAAGAAGATCAAATTGATTTAAGAGGTATCCTACATACTTCTAAATATCATAGAGCATTCCAAGCTGAATAACTATTTTTAAAGATTCATAAATGACTTAAATACAAAATATTTTCGTGGTGTCTGTCTGTCTGTCTGTCTGTCTGTCCGCCGTCTGTAACACGATAACTCAAAAATTAGAAAATATTTTTGAAATTCATCAACCAATAGTAAAAATTTATATAAAACTTGGTGACCTGTGGATTATACACATAAAAATTGGCACAAAGGATCATTTAAAAGACATGAGTTAATTATTTGGATAAAGCGATTTTATGAAATTTATAATCTTAGGGAGTAGAATAGGGAATGAAAGTCTGCTGTACGAAAATGCATTACTATAACATCTAGCAGTATAAAATTTTATACAAGGGTTTATTTAGTGACACATCAATAATATAAACTTCTATAATTCTTCTTCAATGATCCTTCAAGGAATAAAAAATAACTATAAATGGAGTATTAGTGCTCTTTATAAACCAAAAAAAGAGATGAAAAATAAAAAAAAATATCAAGGAAGTATATTAAGTAAAGCGACAATTGAAAATTTCAAATATTCATTTGAAAACTTCATATTTCAAAACTATTTATTTTAGTAATACAGTTTATATGGGACCATAGGTAGGGGTTCTATCTATAGAAGGTAAATAATCATTTCACTATTTATTATTTTGGAGAGATTTTATTTTTTCAGATTTTGCAAAATTTCTTTGAAATTGACTTTGGTTCGATTTCGAAAATAATCTATATATAAATAAGAAATAAAAAATCGCCCTGGAAGATCACCATCCACCCTCTATCCAAGCATACATAATTAGTTTCAGTCAATGGAAGTAGTTAGAAAAAATTGAAAAAAAGTGTTAAAAAAAGCAAGATTTCAAAAACATTTTGTGGCCAAAATTGAACTTCTTTGAAATACTTTAATTTCGATAACTTCTAGAATTATTAAGATTTTTTATTTCATATGGCTCTAATCAAAAGTTTTATTTTTGGTATACAAAGTTTGTCATAAAGTCATATACAGGCGATGAAAAAATAAAAAACGGTTTTTATATTTTCGAATTTTCTTAAGTACATAATAATATTTAAAGAGAATAAAAATGCTCTTGAAATTGGAATATTGACGGCTTTTTATAAATTTGAAGTAAAAAATATGTAATAAGTCAAAAATAACAATATCGATTTTTTGTCGAGCGAGTCTTAAATAAGTGCAATTATTCTTAGCGGTAGTAGGTATATTTGACCCCAGAAACACGACTATGAGTTTTTTCGCGAAATTTTTTTTGGAAATTTGGAATTTTTTGAAAAACCTTTTGGATTTTTTTTAGTTTCTTGTTAAAAACCATAATTTCTTAATAATATGGCAACATAGATAGGGAGTAGATTAAATTTACAAGACAGAAAAACCCGAAAAGCTGCAGTGGTTATTTGAAAAACGGTGAAGAGAAAATATGGTTTTTTATCGAGATCTACCAACCCTGAAAATATTTGTACTTATTCAAAACTTGCCCTGTATAATATCCAGAAAATCGACAATTGATAACTTTCATATGAAATACGAGTAGCTCTAAAACTCTTAAAAACATAGTTTAAATAGGGCATTTGTAAGGCTCATTAGCTCTATACAAAGTAAATCATTTAAATCAATGCATGAACTATTCGAGATGTAACGCGAACGTAGTCGCGGGAAAAACCTAGTTTATAATTACATCAAAATCAGTCAAAGTTGCAGTTTTCGAGATATTCACATATTTTAGTATGGGCGGCTATACGTGCCTCCCGGCGCCAATTTTTTTGTCCAATCTTAATAGCCTACCATACCTATTGGTATGGTCGGCTAATAAATACAGTATATTTGAGATGCATTGAAAATAAAAAATATTCCATCCTTGATAGGTACACAATTTAATTTTTCCAAATCACGTAATAAAAAATTTGAGAATTTGGTGTGAATTATATACTCGTGGATATTGCTTGGAAGAATACCGCATATCATATTAATTCGGTATTTTGTGTTGGTATTATCATAAACGTGTAACATATACTAATTAAATTAAATAAAATACACATTGAATTAGAGATAAAGATCTATATATGATGTGATTATTCATTAATCGTATTCGAAAATCCATATTAAGCAAGGCGCCACTGTTGCCGGGAATAATAATGATATTTAAATTAATTAATAAAATTAAATCAGTCATAAAACTAATATATAACAAATAAATGATTAATACGCGTGTTGAAATATAAACGAATAATTCTGAGAAATTATATTATATTGATGTAAATCTAAAATAGATTTAGATGCTATAAACAAATCCTATCAGCAACGGGGTAACTAGTAGATTATTCATCCTGGGGGGGACCTAGGGTCAGACCAGGGGGGCAAGCTCTTAGTTATTTAAAAATGACGAATGATAGTAATAAAAAAATAAACATTTTTAAATAAAACGTTTACATGAATTTTTCTTTCAATAGATTTGATTTTGATAGACTTGGTTGTGAACCCCGGTTTTCGTGGATTGCTTAAATACCTACAAATTTTGTAAAAAAAATTTGGAGTGTGCCACTTGGTCTTACTTTTTTGTGCTACAGCTTATACATTAGGTTACCAGACGTCCATTTAAAGATCCGGACATGTCCGGGTAAATCTGGACGTATGGTAACTCTAGTATCAGCCAATGACTAGAGAATACTTTAATAAGTCTAAGTATTCTTTAGTCTTTGGTATTAACAGTGTTAATACCAATGACTAAACAGTGACAACCAAAAAGTAAAGAGGCACAAACAAAAGCGGTGAGATTTTTGAATGTCCGAGTGCGGTAGGCAAATAACATCACGTATTGGGATGTTCAGTCACAGAAAAGCTCATGAAAGAAAACGCCTTGCGTGACCATCTTCTGATGTGTGTTCGAATACTCGTCAGCGAGTAATGGCAGTATGTATATGTACATTGGTACCTATTAACTGTTTTATCCAAGGCAGCCAACCGACTTGCGCGGCATGTCAAAAATCAAAATTTAAAATTCTTTAATCATGTTAAATTACGGTCTTGCGTCATGTTAAATTAAGGTTTACAGTCGTGAATGTCATCAAGCCTTGCAAGATACAAGGTAAAATGAAATAAATATGTAATACATAAATATATAATAAAAATAGGACATTACAGTTAAAATATACACATTAACGTTCACAAAGCACAAACACATTAAAAGATATCTTACCCAGAGAAATAGAAAGAAAGATACTCATCTTAAACTCATTAAAAATATCCTCAATTTAATTTTGAAATCCTTGTTGTAAATTCTTGTGTAAATTCTTAAAACATTCAGGCAGTTTATTATAAAATTTGAAAGACCAATACCCCGGACCATCCTGACACCTTCGACGCCAGTAGTGTGTTACAATATTATACTTGTTACGTGTATTATAGTCATGAACTTCGCTATGAGTTGTGCATGAGTCTATGTTATTCCTTAAATCTAGTAGGTTGCCATAAATATAAAGACATGGCAATGTCAGTATTCCCAGAACCCGGAGAGCGGTCCGATAGTCCTCTCTGTACCCAAGACCGGCCAGCAGCTTTACGGCCCTTCTATGTAATCTAAAAACCCTGTGGGTTTCAGCTGAGTGACCCCATATTTGGATGGCATACGAAATATGACGGATGGCATATGAAATATGTAAGCGAGCTTCATTGTGTTTCTTACTGAAAAACAAGTGTAAATGGTTATGATAGTGAATAAGCTCTGCTACAAAGTTAGTAGATGGTTTAAATGGCTATATAACTTCATAATAAACAGAAATATATTTCTCTTAAAACTTATGTCCTTAATTCGCTTACGTAATTATTATTGGCACCAAAATATGAATGTTAAAAAAATCTATAAATATTATTCGTGGCTTGATTCATTTGTAGCCAAGAGAAATGTCTGAACCATATGTTTTCTGCAGTTTTCCAACAAATCACTTCGTTTATTGTTACAAAAACTGAAAATCTCTTTGATATCTGCGCGAAGCGGTTAATTACTATTTACGTCTGCAAATTTCGATAACTAGGAACATATGTTGGTTAGTTATTGTTGAAGTTAATATGAATGTTGATGATATGGTACTAATCCACACTTGCAGGAAAAATACTTATTCCAGAAATGGTACAAAAAATTAAACATTAAATTTTGAAAAAAAAGTTTAATTCGCAAATAATTATTATTTATTATTATGAAAAATATATATCTTTTCAAAGAAAATAAACCCGTAATGATATAAACTAAATTTTCTTCAAATTTAGTTTATATCATTACGGTTAGGATCCCATAGGCATGTACTGGGTGTCCCATTTTCATGCGTTTCATGGAGTTTCTCGTTTATGTGTAGAGATATTTTTGACGCACTGGTGCATTAATTCTACTCGCAAAAACTAGTGGATATATCTATATAATTTATTACAAACAAATAAAGAAAATCAATGAATATCTAAAAAACAAATACAAATTAGTAAAAACCAACTAACCAATGAATTAACACCCTCCAAATAACCACACTAACCAAAGCTTAATAGTTGCCTTGCTGGGGCTAGACACAATTATTGAAACATTCAACGGAAATCAGTTTTAAACTTTCCGTTAAGTTAGGTTAGGTTAGGTTGATAATTGATATACCAGGGGAGTCGAAAAATGCAAAATTATCAAATACGCCCTGTATTTCATGAACTAAGAGAGTTAGGACAAATATTTATACAGGGTGGTCCGAACTGTATTCCAGAAAATATAGAATAGAATAATATTCCTCACAAATGTATATTTTTTACTCAGTAGTTTTATACAGGTACGAACGAAAAGTTATTACTCTTCAAAACAGTTGCAACACATGTAGGTAGCTCCCCCTACAAAGAGTCATATTGATGTTACGGTTAAAGTCCGATGTCCGGTTAATGTCGACATTAACAGGGTTAATGTTTGGGTTTGGTTATGTTTTTGGTTGTCTTGTTGTGTGTTATTCTCGAGATTAACCGGGCAATGTCGACATTAACCGGACATCGGACCTTAAGCGTAACATTGACATCAAAATCAAATTTATCATGTCAAAAAACTCCCTAACACCAATTTTCATCCAAATATTGGCGTTACTTCATAAATTATTTGGAAAAAAAAATCGAAATAATAATTAAACTTCTACACCCTGTACAGGGTGGCTCGAATTCGACGCTCATCATTGGGATTTTGGAAACCGTAAGAGATACAGGATCGGTTAAATGGTAATTTGATGCTCAATAAAATGCCGTATTGCATTTTGAAAAATTCCGAATACTTCCGAATATATTCGAAAAAAAAACCGGAATTTTTAATTTAGTTTTCTATGGTTTCCTGGCTTTATTTGTTAAGATAACTTAAAATGAAAAACACATTTTCATGGCCACTTTTTCTGCTCTATAACTCTGTGTGATTAAATATTGATTCTGACGTTTCGGCTTCTGGCGACCATCATCAACTTAATTTTTTTAAATACGGACCTGATTTTTTTTCAATTTAATTAAATCCTTTCATCACTCTTAAAACACTATATATAGTCACTTTGATATTTGCCGACGTTTCGTACAGAAAACTCCATCACCAGAATATTTTATGCACAAAAAATGCAATACGGCATTTTATTGAGCATCAAATTGCGCAACTTTGCCTCCATTTAACCGATCCTGTATCTTTTACGGTTTCCAAAATCCCAATGATGAGCGTCGAATTCAGCCACCCTGCACTACTAAGAACACCCACCGAAACTAAGCATTTTAGGACATACATTTATAAAAAAAATACTTATTTTTATCTGCAGAATATGCTGCCAAAATTTCCGGAATACAGTTTGGACCACCCTGTATAGCATCTTAAGTTTCATCAAAAAGTAGCATATTCAATGGAAAACCGCATCTTTGTATCTTTACTCATTAACGAGAAACCCCATAAAACACACGAAAGTGGGATACCCTGTACAGTAAGATTTGTATATTTATATCACTTTCCTGAGATTCTAAAGTGGATAGGGAAATGTTCGTCCAAATTTTAACTAAATATTTTGATGTATTTTTGTACCTTCTAATGAAGAAAAAGACGCATGGTCTTTCCGAGAATTGACAAACTTAAATAAAATCGGGCATATAATGCTATTACATTAAAATACGACCATACGTAGGTGTGAAAGATTATATATCGGCGGAATAAATCTTCCCACTTTTAAGAGCGATCCTTCCCGAAATCTAAAACACACCGATCCAATCCAATCGCTTTTTGTGATCGGATTTTATTGGCTCGTTAAAACACACCACAAGATTAATGTAAAACGATTAATTTTCAAAAGAACAATATACAGCCTCACACAAACCATAGCGATATGGCAACTCCTGTGTCGATCGTATAATAAATTCCTGGTAATTCGAGTAATTTTGTTTCGATTTATTTTTTAATACAACGACTGTAACGAGAGAGAAACTCAACCGAAATTGGTCACACGCTGTGAGTACATCGATTTTTCTTGTCCAAGAAACCGATTTCGAAGATATTTCTTTTTTTTTCTGATTTTCGACGTACAAGGGGGTCCAAATTTGACACTTTTAGTGAGAATAATATCTAGAAGTTTCAAGAAGATAAAGCTAAACTTTACCAAAATTTACGACAGACCTGATAAGCAAAGACAGGAAAACTGTGCCTAGTAACATGGAATTGCGAATTCCATAGACATTTAATGCTGATGGGATTGACGGGCAGATTTTGTTAATGTGAAGAAGGAAACGGCAAAACACATTTTATATCAGGCAAATGTGCGGTTCTTTGAATTTGTCAACGATAAGCCATTGATAAAGAACTCTATGGGGAGTCTCTCCAGGTTGTTATTGGAAATTTTGAAAAGAATACGACTTTAAATATAACCTAAAGATTAGAAGAGAACCGCAGTAGATCTGTAAAGATCACAGTAGAACAACCATCATTATAGTCTTTATACTCAAGTGATTTCTCTTTGATATTTCAAGCATATTTTACTTCATACACCTCTGTTTAAAACAATTATCTGACGTTCTGTGACACAAATTATATAAAAATATTAAAAAACGTTTACCAGTGAACCAACCAGTGTTATCAAGACCAATCAGTGTTCGCATCTCGGGTTATTTCCGGTTGTCTTGACCTACTTTTATTTCTTAAAAACGCCTTGAAACTACTGGTGAAATTGCGGAAAATTGAGGAGGGCGTGGGGTAATTTTTATTGACGTCTTTCGGTAGTTTCCTGTTGTCTCCTTCAATTTTGTTTTGTCTCGAGCTACTTCCACGACGTGTTGGTATCTATACCCGAGACAAAGAACTTTTTTCATAAATATCAGTGAAATGAGTAAAAGTAGACGTTTCTAAAACATCTGTTATGATGATATTTTCGTTAATTACATGTCTTTTTATGTTGACATACAAGGTTTTCCGGACTGTATTTCGGAAACTTCGGCAGCATATTCTGCAGATAAAAATAAGTAAAAAAGTTCGTATAAATGTATGTCTTAAAATGCTTAGATTCGGAGAATTCATTCAAATTGTATTCGAGAAACATCGTCAGCATATTTTGCAGATAAAAATAAGTAAAAAGGTTCTTATAAATGTATGTCCTACATTTCTTAGTTTCGCACTTTCGGAGATACAGGGTGTAGCAGTTTCATTTTTATTTCGATTTTTTCCAAATAATTTCTGAAGTAACATCAATATTTAGATGAAAATTGGTGTCTCGGAGTTTTTTGACATGAGAAATTTGATTTAGATGTCAATATGACTCCTATTTGTAGGGGGCGCCACCTACATATGTTTCGACTGTTTTGAAGAGTAATAACCTTTTGTCCGTATTTTATGAAACTACTGGAAACTACTATAAAAATATACATTTCCGTGATTTTTTAAGTAAAAAATGTCTTTTGGCAAAAATCCGAAGGCTCTCGTCTTATTGCAATAGTACGAAGTATTTTTAAGCTAAGTGTTTTAAAACAAGACATTGAATAAGCTCAGAGGAAGCCGAGTTCGTAGATTTCCAAAATGTATTACTTTTTTAATTTTCAAAGTTAGAAAATATGATTATTTTGCTCTGACCTACCACGCCATAAAACATTTGCATTTTTAAAATATCACCTTGTGTAAACAAATAATTTATAAAGCAATTAAAAGTATTCATACTGTATTTTCCTGTTTATTTCTTTTTTACGATTTTTTTGTAATATTTTTGAAATACGTAAATATGGAGACAAAAATTAAAAAAATAAATAAATCCCTATTAGTTTCATCTTCTTGATTTGAGAATCCTAACAGCGCTTTCAGATGGAGCGGAGCTCTTCGAGCAAGAACCATGAGTTTATATGGACAATTTCACATGGGTCGCATATGCTCCGTCCGGATGAGCTATCTTGAATTAACGAAAATATCATCGTAAATATCTGTACAGCGCTTTCAGATGGAGCGGACCGTCCGCGACTTCGAGCAAGTACCATGAGTTTATATGAACAATTTCACATAGGCGCGTATGCTCCGTCCGACTTGAAAAAACTCCACGGACGGTGCTCCATCTGAAAGCGCTGTAAAATTATAAGAGATCCGCATAAAAAAGTATATAAATATGCCTTAAAACAGTTAAAACTACGCATTATCTCCACAGACAATATATTTGATTGATTTATAATATTATATCGTATAATATCGACAGATAACCACAATTTTAAAACTTTGGCAAATCAAATATCGACCTACATTTTTTCCTTAAACCACAGCTAATCCTGTGAAAAATAGCCGAAAATTTTCTGTGATAAGGTAATTCCGTTTGAATCAGAAAATCTGGGTATTACATTATCTGACCCAGTAACTCTGGCTGCCGAAGTAAGGTGTATCTTTTTGTTTTTTCCGTAAACAAGTAGAAGATAAGATTTTCGTAACGTGTTTTCTGTAACCGAATTTAGTAAACGTGACTTTGAAGAAATTCGGCGCCTCCATAATAAGTAGATCAAAAATTTAGTAGCTTTACTTCTTAGTCTAATAAATTATTAAAAATAAAATATTACAGCACATTGATTCTTTTCAATTAAACTTGTTTGTATTACAGCATAGCATAGCTTGAACGTAGCTAGACCAACTTTTTTCAAAGGAATTATATTCAAAGAATGAATATATGTACCATACGTTCGTAAAAAAAACAAAAAACGGTGTCAGAGTTGGCTTAGAAATATGATTATCGCTATCATTTTATATGTAAATATACACACTGTTCGGTTTTTATATGATTCAAAATAAAAAATATATAAATTGTAAAATTAGTAATTTTTTAATGGCCATAATGCGTTCTTTCAAAATCATTGAACAACTAAATCATTTCCATAGATCCAGTGACGTACCGTGACTTTGAATTTTGAGACCAAAAACTGACAAATAATTTGTCAAAAAAATCATATTACAGCTATATGTTTTATTTTGCATAAAAATGTTAACTAATAAGTTAGAATAATTATATTTCCCTAACTAAGTGGTTTTATCGCTAAATTTAACTAAAGCTAAGTACAACAAAAATCTTAAATGCGTGGACTTTTATAACAACAACTACATCGTAAAATACTATTTTGGTAGCATTCTGAACGAGAGTTCAAGTTAAACTTTTTTAGAAAATAATTTAAAGGAAAATGAACCTGCTCGCAGGTGCTTGTTCCGAGTAAAATCCTACAGCTCTATGATTTGCTTTTATTAACTCTGGCACATGATGCAGAATTGCATGAATCTTTGGAGTTATATTAATACCTAAGTTGAGTATTTCCAATCTAAATTGTTCGATGTCATGTTCAAAATGTTTGTTTAGTGCTTGACCAAAACAACTCGAAACTACTTGATTGAATGCAGAAAACACTGCAATATATTTATTTCCTAAAAAAAAAGATGTTTAGGTTTTTGCTTCTAAAAACTTTGAATAGGATTCTTTACCGGGCGATATCGTCTTCAAAATATCCACTTTCTTTAAAAGTTGTCTGGCGTTATTTCCGTTACATTTTCCATAATGATCTAGTTTCAATCACGCTTTTTTTATCCATTCTGTTGCAATATTGGTATTCTCCAATCAAAACAATCAAATAGTTTTTGAACCACACCTAACAAAAGGTGAAGCTCAGGAGGGGGAATATAACTTTAAGACAGGTGTTTCTTCGTCGCCAATGATTAAAAAATTATGTTTATACAGTTTTCTAAAAAATAATTGCCCTTTTTTATATGGTTCATTAGACAACACTTAAAACAAAAAATATTTCAAACAAAAACGCTTACTAAATCTTTGGCATTTGTTATATTTCCTCCAGATTGTTACCATAAATTTGTAATACTTTCTAATACTTTTATGATTCTGAATCCTTTGTACCATTTTCTTTACATTTACATCATACCATGAGCAAGTGTGAGTGGATGAATTTGACTGAAGACCAAGGAGAATCATAAGCTTAAAGTCAGCGGCAAAAGTATAGGAACAAATTCCACGTATGGACTGCAGATCTAACGTCTCAAAGAGGCTTTTTTAATGTTAGCATAAGATTCAGACAACTTTGGTCCTTAGCCAATTATGAATAGTTTATTAATTCCAACACTTTTATATTTCTTGAAATATTCAGGATCATTTTCAGGGAGCACATTCAGACAAACTTTAGGTGATCCACCACCACTATCAATGCCAATTTTTTAGAAAATCTTCAGATAGTCTCTTATTTCCAAAATATATGATAGAAGACCAGATAAATCTGGGCAATTATACAAAATTAATATTAACTGAATTAACATTTTTCCCTTTTAAATTATATTCTAAAATGTTTAACTTGAATTCTAGTTCAAAATGCTACCAAAATAGTCTTTTACGATGTATTTGTTGTTATAATAGTCCACGTATTTAAGATTTGTGTTGTATTTAGCTTTAGTTAAATTTAACGATAAAACCACTTAGTTAGGAAAATTATAATTATTTAACTTATTAGTTAACATTTTATGCAAAATAAAACATATAGTTGTAATATGATTTTTTGATATTGTTTCAGTTTTGGTCTCAAAATTCAAGTCACGGTACGTCACTGGATCTATGGAAATGATTTAGTTGTTCCATGATTTTGAAAGAACGCATATAGTCATTAAAAATTACTAATTTTACAATTTATATTGCCTTTGAATCATACAAAAAACCGAACAGTGTACACCCACATACGACACGGAGGTTGTTCACCACATACGACACCGAATATTGTAGCTAAACGATTAGATTTTACAAACTGTAAGTTTTGGGTTCAATGAAGGACTATTAGAGCTACAATTTAAATATTTTTACAAGATACAGAGTGTCCCAAATAAATAAAAAATATCAAATTATTTTAAATGGAACACCTGTATATTATTACATTTTAGTTTCGATAATAAATCTATTTGATTAGGTTTATGCAAAACCTTACAGTTTTGGCTCTTTTCCAATTTTGTGAAATTGCAGTAACAATTTTAACTTTCATTTCTCAAGGGTATTAAAGTTTTAATACTAAATAGTTACTGAAGTTTAGTGGTGATCAGTTATAGAGTTGCAATAATAAAAATAATACTACTTCATACAGAGTGTCTAAAATTTATTTTAAATAATTCCTAGATTTAAACGGCAATAAATCGTTTAATTTAACTGGAACACACGACATATTTTACGAGAATCAGGTGCACAATTTAATTATCAATTATGGTAAACCATTTTTACCTATCCTTTCAAGTTTTCGTAGAAAATGCATTTTCTTATAAATTAGACCTCATTTATCAATATACCTGAAATATTGACATTGGGTGTTTTTAAAGAAACAAATGTATAAAATGTACAAGTACTAAAAACGATAATATTACCAGCCTATTTGTATACAAAATAAAACTATTTAAATCTTTATAAAGAGTTAATTAAATATACCACCATTATTTCACTGAAATATTAATCAATAACATATTTAATTTTGTTAGTTAATAAATTATTCTAAACAATTGTGGATTTGGAATCAGAAATTAATATAATAATAAGTTATGAAAATGAACGTCTCTGTTGTTATAAATAAGCATTCGTCAAAAAATGAAGTAAAATGTTTAAGGTGTTACTTTTTTACCACACTGTCTAATACATACACAATTAAAGGTTTTTAGTATTTAGACAATTATTAATAACATAACCAAACCAAACCAAACAGTCAATTAATGTAGCTTGAATACTGGAATCATATTAATTGGTCCTCTTTTACAAATATTTAAATTATTTTTTATTTTTTAATGACATAACGAACTATATCGACAATATTAGTATCTGTACCTTTTAAAATTTATAAATCTATTATATTAAATTTATAATAATTAAAATTTGTTACATCTTTAAAAATAATCTAAAACGTCTATATTCCATTGGTATATTGATGAGTCTATTAAAAACAAACAGTATATGATAAAAAATGATATGATACAATTTGATAGACAGGAAACCAAATTATACATCATTCTCATAAAATATATTCCATTTAGAATAAAAAGTTATTGCCGTTTGAACTCAATTATTATTTAAATAAATTTTTTTTTTTTTCTTTATTTTAGTTTCATTAATTGTTATTATTGCAACACAAAACAGCAAATAAAATACTTCAGTACAATGGTTTTAAAAAACCCAAATGCGCCTAAGAGAAATAAAGCATTAAAATTTAAAATTATTACTATATTTTGACAAAAACCTAAATATTTCAAAATCGGTATGATTAAAATGCGGGAAACCTTAATCAAATTTACCCTTTATTTTAATCGTAGAAACAAAATATAATAATATACAGGGTGCTCCATTTAAAAAAACAACATTGATATTTTTATTTATTTGGGACATTCTGTATCTTGTAAAAATATTTTTTAAATTGGCAACTCTAATAGTCTCAACAGACTTAAAAACACAAAGAGATCTAATAGTTTAACTACAATACTCCACGTCATGATGAACAACCCTGTATATAAGGGAATGCTATCGATTGTATCATTTTCATGCCGTCTTGACGGTTTTCTTCGATCATGTAATATATCTACAAAAAATGTTTAAATTGCTCCCAAATTAGATCTCAGAGTGCCAAGGTGTGAAAGATCACCATGTTAATTTTACAATGAGTTATATATAATTCTTAAAGTGTGAGTTAGAGGATGTCCTCGGACATCTAAATTCTGGAAACTCAAATTACCTACCACTTACTCCATTAAGTTTGACATGAGATGGTATTTGCTTTTCTTGTCTTCAGATAGGAGTAATAACGAAGCATATGGTAACAGTTCTTTAATTTATTATTAGAAGCAAAATAGTAGCTACTTTTTTGCTTCTAACAATAATAATATCATGCCAAAGACATGTCAAAGACAACTCGGGAATTACAATCGATGATAATTTTGGTGAAATCAAGCCCTAGACGTCATCTATTGGTCCGTACTCTTCTTTATTTTTTAATGGTATTTACAGCCTTTTTTCGTCTTAATATGGTTGTAACTTATTTTTATACGGAGTAAAATTGATTTTTAAATGGCGTTTGGTTGTAAAATTCGAAAAAAATTCCAAAAAAATAACTTTTTTGAAATATATTTGTATGTCTGGAAACGTTCTATCCCTTTTTTCTTTCTATAATTAGTGTTAATTTGAAGTGTTATGCCAATTTTTAGTAATAACACCTAAATTGTATTCTGAAGATAAAAATGTAAGAGAAATTCTGGGAAATATAATTTGAATAAACTATTGGTGTAGCAAGCAATGTATAAAAAGGTCTTATAGTCCTTAATACCTATGTTATGTCTTAACACTACACAATCAAAAATAATAATTGTAAATAAACAGGCCATGAAGTTACATTTCTCTTGTACCATTGTTTTAATTTTATAGTGGTTCCCTTCGAGCTAAGGTTGTTCCCAATCTTTACATGGTGTTAGAATCATTTTCCAAAAATTTTACTGTTGCACAAGAACAAATAAATAAATAAAGCAACAAGAAAGGCAACTCTCGTGGACATGCTTGATAATATTTATGTATGATTAGCATGTACTCCGACTATTAACACTAACTAAATGAATCTAATTATATAGTCAGTAAAGAATGTATAAAAAAAGACTAGATTATTCTTTGAAAAGGTCTTGCCTAAAGGATTTACTAAATTATATCAGACCAAACGAAAATTTCCCGACCGCGATGGAATTAGAGATTGCATTACTGGTTTATCAATTTACTTGTGTATCGGTTAAATATACCAAAACGCGGTAAAATATCAGCGATGTCATTCTTCAAGACCGGTAATTTTAATTATTAAAAAAATACATACACACCAGCTTAGGAATCAGAAGCCAAATTTACCAGAAATATTATAGGGCGAAGCCTTTATTTCAAATTTATATTACAGTGCAATAGATTTATTGCAATATTTATTCTATAAAGCTATTAAAATATTCATAATTTTATTACTGAAGAAATCCTTTAAAATATATTATTTATAGTTAAGTACGCCAAAAAATATGGTATAATCACAGGCATAATTTTTAATCGTAGTATTGGCAACCAGTTATAACAAGAGAACAGATTAATGTTAGAACAAGTTGCGACAGTTCATAGTAAAATGTAGGATTGCTGACGTCTGAGGTAACAAATCAAAACACAACAGTAATAAAAATGAATGTAAGAATAAAAGAATGTTTTCAAATGAAATAGGGACACTTCAATAAGTATATGTAAACTACAATTCTTATATACGTATGTACTTAAACAAAAACTTTTTTTTTTTTTTAATATTAATATATAATAATTTATTAAAATTACAATATTTTCTAGATTCTAATACCTTGTGTTCTTTTGAATATATAACAATCAAAACGGCATTTCTGGGATCAAACTAAAGGGCGGATTGAAAATGTAATCCTTATATTTGAAAAAAAAAAAGAAAACACTTCTTTTATGCTTGTGACTATTCGTTAACTAAAGTAAGCCACCCCTTCCTACAAGCCTGATTTAATCCCCATACACTCACTCTTCCGGCTTTATTGGTTATTACAATACGGGAACTTCTGTAATTATCCACCAGGTTTGGGGCTTACAGCTGCCGTGGTTTCTATTGTTATTTTAATCTAATGGTGTTTTCTGTTGTTGTTCCAGATTCGTTAAGAAGCAGAGACGCAGAAGGCAGAATTGGAAATCCACTAATGGATGCGTTGGCTTGTACAAGAGGATACATCTGTGTAACGCGCAGGTATACTGACATGTTGGAAGGTTATCATTATTCATTTTTCGAATATTGGGTTGACACACTGAAATTATTATTAGACAGGGTGTTAAAAATGGTGTATCAAACTTCAGTGGGTAGATTTACAGAAAAAATAACAAAAAGAGTTTCTGTGGACATATGTCCCGCGGAAGTTACAGTCATCGAAAGGGTACATATACGAAAAACAATAATTGTAATATACCACACAATTTTAAAAAATACTGCTGCCTATTTCGTCTAAAATGGTACTCTGGGTATTACGTTGTAACTTTTATTTCTATTACTTTGTATATATCCAAAATAGTTAAATATGTTTGATGTTTGATTTCATACAAAAATAGCGAAGTATGCGGTGGTAATTTTCACAATTTGTGTTTATTTCCATGTTTAAGTGTTATTCCTTTTATACTTTTATAAGTTTTTATACCGTTATAGGGAAAATAAGAATTACGAAAAACGGTGAATATTCCACCTAAAGAAGTCGACCGTAATTTCATTTTTTAAATAAAAAAAAAAAAAAAAAAAAAAACGCCTTTCTATGGTAATGTAATGTTGTTTTCATTCTTTGATGATGGTTATTATTATTTGTCATTTATAAGAAAGTGTTAAAGGAATTACAATAGTATATTGTTTATTGACAGTAAAATTGATACTTTGTGGCAAGGCTGTATGTTTGACTTTACAGGCAGGGCACAAAATTTCTTTACTCTCCGAATAGAACATCCTACTTTTATTTAAGAAGCTTGATTACAAAATAAATTTTTTAAACAATTTCAGCCTATCTGTCTGTTCCTCTGTCCTTTTGTCCTTCTGTCCGTCTGTCCTTCTGTTTTTCTCTCCGTCTGTATTGTTAGTAATTATGTATGTACAGTCTATAATATCCAATTAATAAATAATTTAGATCACTTTCACAAATTTTGTGCCAAAATATTAATATATTTGATAAATACGTGGACTGCTCACAACATGTCGCATCATTACGTATTTCTAAGCCGTAACTGTCCTTACTACTTTTCGTCTCGCGCTTGTGTGTCACAGCCTAAATTTTTACTCCCAGTGCGCGTAAAGTTTCACTTCAAAAGTTATTTGTTTCAATATTACGGAAAGTTTGATACTTTAACCCTTTATAGGGCAGTACTAATTATATTCTCGTTTGATCAAATTGAATTCAAAAATATACATATAAACTAGCACAAAGGGAGCATATCTTCTTAATAACAATTTTCAAAAATTTAACAAATAAGAGAGTGAGGGGAGGGTGATGGTCGATTTTTCAACCAGAGACTGTTGAAGAAAATTCATCACAGAACTTCAATACGCTGATGACTGCGCTCTAGTTGCAAAAACTGTACAGCAATTACAAGAAATGTTGAACACATATACCTGGGCATACAAGGCTTTGGGCCTTAAGCTAACATTAAAACTAAATCCTGCACTCCCCGGAAGATCACAACAATGCTATAAAAATCGGAGAAGAACTACTGGAATGTGTAGCGGAATTCAATTATCTCGGCAGTTTAATTTCGGAAAAGGCCAATATCGACTCTGAAAGCACGAGGATTAGCAGCGCCTCAAGAGCATTCTGGAAATTAAAAGACAGGGTTTTCTAAAACCATGACCTGAGCACAAAAACGAAACTTGCAGTGTACCGAGCAATAATAATCCCCACCATGTTATATAAGAGCGAAACCTGGGTGCCGTACCGTCGACACATGAACGCATTAAACAAGTTGCAACAGAGACACCTTAGACAACTCTTAAGAATCAAATGGTTCCATCATGTCTCAAACGTGTCGATTCTTGAAAAAGCTAACTGCTAGAGTATTGAAGTCATGGTTCAAAATCCCGACTAAGATGGGCTGGTCACGAAAACCGCATACCAAAATCACTGCTTTACGGTGAGCTTGTAGACGGTAAGAAGAGGCCAGGTGGACAACTCAAAAGGTACAAGGACATTTTCCACGAAAACTTAAAGGGGATTAACGTGCAGAATGAGTGGGAAGTAGCAGCTCACAATAGAACTCAATGGAGAAGGATTGTAAACTCAGTTAACAGCGAGAACCAAAAAGTCAAAAAGTTAAGAGGCAACAAAGCAATGAGATTTTTGAATGTCCGGAGTGCGGTAAACAAATAACATCACGTATTGGGCTTTTCAGTCACAGAAAAGCTCATGAAAGAAAACGCCTTGCGTGACCATATTCTGATGCTTGTCAAATACTCGTCACGAGTAATGGCAGTATGTATATGTATGTATGTTAAAGAAAATAGATAATATGAAATAATCTAATGTATATAATGTATAAACTGAATGTATCATCCGATGTAAGAAAAAAGAGTAAGTTCATTTTGATTATTTTGTTAGCTCACTACACAAAAATATGCCTATATTAAGTAAATCAAATTTCGTTTTTCGGGAAACTCGCATCCTATGAGAAATGATCGAAAATATACAGGATATGTTAACGCATTTAGAAAATATCATCCGAGCCATAAATTTGGCGCACTAAATAGAAAGAGATAAACGTCACAGATACGGCATTTTTTGTCTCTATATTTTTAAATTTTTATCACACGAAATTTGCATAGAAAATGCTTAGACAACAGTTGTTCTATATGATACACAGCGAACCGAGTGTCACCAATGCTCACTGGTCGAATATTCAACTATTTACGTTAACTTTTCGCGCCAATTTGGCCACCTTTAGATATGGTTGATTAAATGGCCAAAGCGCGCATAGAAATAAGCATAGCAAACAAACTGAGCGATAATACACTTCCACGCGACTGATTAAATTAAAGTGGTCGATTTAGCGACCATCAATCTATAAAGGGTTAACAATAGCAAAAAAATGAGGTTAATCAAAATTAATAATAACCATCTATCAAGGAATGATATCAAAATTATATTACCATAGTAACGCGTTTTAGTTTTTATGACTTTTTAGAAAAAAATCAAAGGTGCTTTAATATTTTTCTCTAAAACGGTATGAAAATTTGGAAATGTAAAAACGGGATTAACTATTTTAGAACAAGCAAACTTTTTATAAAGAAAGCATTTTTCTAAAATGTTAATAACAAAAAAAGTTTTTCCTCTTCTAAAGACGATATAGGGGCAGGGTTGGAAAAAATCATAATTTTGTTTAAAAAATCAAAAAAAAATCGGATTTTTTTTTATTTAAATCAGATTTTTTTGATTTTAATTCAAAAAAATATTTAAATCGGATTTCCAAATGACTAGGACTTATTTCCAATTATAGTTCTATACCCCGATACCGATAACATTAACAAATCTACGGGGCGTGAGATTTTTCCAGATCGGTAACCAATATATTCCGCAAAAAAGTCGTTCGCTGCCGATCAAAAGGATTTTTTTTCAAACGTCTCTAAAGTATTAATTTTTGTCATTTTAACGGCTAGGCATAAAAGTAAATCACTGTTACGCCTAAGCATAAAAGTACAAAAATATATTATTAACCTGATATTAAGTGTCAAATTCAACGAGTGTACAAATTGTTTCTCGATTACTGTTTGTATTATTTGCATTGTTTGAAATTGATTAAAAAATTATTTGTAATGTTTTAAAAAAATAGTGTTTTATTCGGAGTAAAAATGTACTTTTTGTGCCTCCTTGTAACGTCGGAATAGCTTTACGATGGTCCTTCAAATCTACAGCATCGTCAAAAAAAGTATGATCTCTACTCTCTAAATAAAACAATACAATATTGTTCGGAAAATGTCAAAGTGTAAAGTACTTACTGCAAATCAAAATGTCGGTAAGAATTTGGAAACATACCAACGTTTCAAAAAAAATATAAAGCAACATATTTTTTGACAACGATTATAGATTTTCGGGAATGTAGTTTTAATAACCTTGAATATAGTCTCTATATCAGAAGAACCTAGTTCTGCTCTAGTCTGCGAATGATATGTATTCGAACAGAGAATTTTTGTCACTTAGGGTACGTTTATGTTGGAGCTGCGATAAACGATAAAAGCAGTGAATTAGCGCTACTCTTGTGTCTCGACGCGTTGCTCCAATATAAACACCTGCATATAAATTAATATAATAATATTCTTTGCTTCGCTACTATCGCTGCTCTTATCGTTTATCGCCGCTCCAACATAAACGCACCCTTATACGTAAATTTTAAAATAAAAAAACCCTGCGTTTAGCGATCTTATGGATTCACAGGAAATTACTTCAAAAATCGGTTCAACATTTAAATTGATAAATAGATATTTTTATATGTCGATTTATTATCCGTTATAGAAATATTTTTTATAATTTTCTAGGACAGATTTTTATAACTTTTACAGTTATTTTTTGATTTATTATAAAGTTTCAATAAAACTAATTTTTTGATTTAAATCACATGATTAAAATTAAAAAAATCACTTGATTTGAATCATTTGATTTAAATCATGCCAACCCTGTATAGGGGATATATTGTATATTATAGATTCTCAAAAAAATGCCCAATTTTGACTATTTCGTTTGGCTTAGTAAATGTTGTTATAACGTTTTAAGAAAATATTATGTAGTTTTGGAGTATCTAGAAATTTAACTACTTAAATGCTCTGGCGAGAGGTGTCTCACTTGGGTAAAAAATGTACATGTACAGGGTGGGTCAAATTCGACGCTTTTAAATGGAAACACCTTTTTCTATAGGAGATAGACGAAAACTAATATCGGTGTCTGGAGCTCAATTTTTATCAAAAACATGATGGTGAAAACCGCACATCAATATCTGTTACCGTTTCGGAGTTACGGGTGTTTTTCAAAAATGTGCATTTTAACAAATCGTTGTAACTTTTTACTATGGAAAATTTTGTATTTCTATGAAAACATTTCCAAAGCACATTTTTACGTAGAATTTAATGGTTTAAGTATAATTTTTTTAAAATTAATAATTTAAGAATTATCAACAGAAAATTTGATTGTTTATATGGGACACCCTGTATATTTTTAATTAACTGAAAAGAATTTAAAATTGCCTTTCCAAAAATATAGCACACTTGATATTTTGTTATAATCCCCTTCAAAATACAGAATTTTTAAAAGTTCGCCACTTTTAACTAGTAGGCTTTGGACCCCTTATTGATGATATGCCCTTAATGGAACTCGAAAACATATTTTTCCAGCAAGACGACGCACCGCCTCTGAACGCTGAAGTTATCAGCAAATTTTTGCAGTCAATTTCAAGAATAATTGAATAGCCAACCAAGATTCCAGCCGTTGGCCTTCGAGGCCGCCTGACTTAGTGCCCATGGATCTAATCCTATGGATATATTTGCGGAAGAATAAAGGTTTCTTATTCTTCCGTATGTGGGCCCTACGACGAATGCTAAGAGTGCCCTGGGTCGACCGTGTGAGGAATGAAGACATTCTTAGAGGAGCTGGTCTGGAGCAACCAACCAACCTCTTCGAAATCATCAAGAAGAGGAAAATAGCCTATTTGGTACACATACTACGTGGAGAACCCTATCACTTTCAACGTCTGATTCTCCAGGGTAAAATAGAAGGGGGCAAAAGAGGAATAGGCCGAAGGAAGCTATCCTGGCTGAGAAATATTCGTCATTGGACAGGCATACAGGACTTCCAAGCACTCGAAGTCGCTGCAGTTAATAGAACAATCTGATGAGGAAGAAAAAGATGAACGGCCTACGCAGGAATCTGCACGGCACCTTAAGAAGACTCTTCCGTATAATCTAGACAAGAATTAGAAATACTTAGCAGTTATGAGAGGGTATCTTTCACCCCTACTGAGTTAATGAATTCCGCGAGAAATGTTCCAAAACTACCCCGTCTGTCCATAACAGAAGACGGTCGATATGTCGAACACCTGTTGCAAAATCTCATGTCTTGGTTTGCTATTTATTTTGATTGTTATTAGATATAGTTTAAATGTGTTGATGTTCGTTAAATATATTTTAAATTGTTATAAAACTGTGCATCTCTCATAGCAAATATTATTTTTGTTTTAATTGATGTTCACAGCTAAAATTTTTTGCATTACAGCCGGTGGCGTTCAAAGCCTACTTATTTAAAGCGGCCGAATTGTTATATACCCTATATCTCGAAGAGGAATCGAGCAAAATATCAAGTGTGTTATACTTTTGGAGAGGTAATTTTAAATTATTTTCAATAAATTAAAAATATACAG
>NW_022147216.1:0-4942 GCF_002938485.1 Sitophilus oryzae | reverse complement strand
TTATAAACGCCCATTGTACTGTTCTCACATACGGAAATCTCGACCCAAGACTAACCTTTGCCAGCTTTTAGTATATGAGCTAGCCCCCAGCTTAAAAAAATGGATAAAAACTGTATAATCAACTACTTTATCTATTGAAAAAAATAATGAAGAGACTTACGGGTTCTACTGGATATTTCGAGGGCCCAAATAAAAATTCAACAGTTCTCAAACATAATTTAAGAGTAGTAATAGAATGCATACAAAAAGTTATTTGGATTTGGAATGAAAGTCTGGATGATGAGAGCAAAACACCAATTCCAGCCCACCTAACTAGATTCTGAAATAAATAATAGCGAATAATAGTTATTTTTTATACAAGACGATAAAATGGTATTTTGTCGTTGACCGAAATAATTAATTCACGACCGATAAAATCTCGAGTGAATATTATATAACGCAATAATTTTATCGTCGTGTATAAAACAATATTTTTTTCCATAGCGAGTTACGTTTTAAAAAATATTCAGAAATTATTATTTCAAGGAATTTATTACGAGTAGAGAGAGAAATTCCAGCAGAACAGAGAAATTCCAGCAGAACAAGCAGGTTTCACCAAGAGCAGAGGCCCTCGGGAACATCTTTTGAATATGCGCTAAATCATAGAGAAAGCAAGGGAATTCAACATCCCTCTTTATATTTGTTTCGTAGACTATAAAAAAGCTTTCGATAAAGTCAAATGGCATCACCTTATTTTACTTATCGCCAGTTGTATCAGCACACTACAGGATCGGTTAGAATACTGGATTCAGCTTCAAAGGAATTTTCCCTCGAACATGGGAAGGAGGCATTTCAATAAATGGCCAAAAAATAAATAATCTACGCTTTGCGTATGATACAGCACTACTCGCTAGCAGTCAAGAAGAGTTAATCAATTTAGTAAATAGGGTAGAAAACGAAAGCAATCGGCTCGGTCTGGAACTAAATACGCAAAAACCAAAATCATGATAGTTGATAGGCAACATAACAACCATCCAAATATAAGTCATATCGACCGCTTTGAAGTCGTTGAGTCATACGTATAGCTGGGATCACTATTGACAAATACAGGCACATCGGAAGAAGAGGTGAAGCGTAGGTGCAACATGGCAAAGGTAGCTGTTGGGAGACTGACCAAGATCTGGAAAGACCTCCAGATTTCAAGAGCCACCAAAAACCGGCTAGTCAACTGTTTGGTACTCCCAATATTGACGTATGGCTGCGAATCGTAGACTCTCAGGCAGGCGGAACGTAAGAAGAGCGATGCTATCACGATGTATTGTTATGGACGTATCCCCTAGGAGATGCAAGACCTTGTCGTTGGTGGGGAAGCTCCTGGTCAGGTGCTGGGGGGAATCCCCTCTAGCACTTGGCTTGGTCTAAGAAGCATCTCACTCATCGTCTTGTCCCTGACTGTAGTGTCGTGGCCAGGGAATTGCACCAAGACATATAACGATACCGGGCGGGGCTACGGACAGCCTCAACCTTGGGGCATCGGGGGGCACCCCATTGTATTTTACCCCTTTTTTCTACATGCGGGGCTCTGTAGAAGTGGACCGACTGTCCCTATCATGGGAACACTATGAGATCTGGTAATAATAGTAATACAAACATCACCGGTGAAGCTGTGGGGAAACTCCCTAGCGACACTGGGAACAGTAACAATGAAAGTTCCAAGGGGCCAAACCCAAAGAGAACTATAGGAGAGGTGGCTGACACTTGCGTGAGACCATCCTCCGCAAGTGGCATACAAGTTACCACCTCCTCCAAGGGTCGGGAGCCTACCTCCTACCTCTAAACCCAACAGGCGACACAAGCTACCGTTTCGTCTACCCGGCCTGGGTCGTAGCTCCTCGACTGTGAGGGACACGGGTCTCCGTAGGAAGTCCTGGGACTGTATGATGAGTTATAACTCAAGAAAGGGGGACACAATAGATCTCTAAGGCCGCAGGTATTAACCCCCCTCCCACTTATTCTATAGACGTATGCTCGTATCCCATGGACTGAAGCGCCGTACAAACGTTTCCATTATAAATGAACTTAATATTACTAACAGGCTTTCCTGCAAAATCCGACTAAAACAACTAAAATATTTTGGACATATAATGAGGAAAAGTCCGGACAATATGGAAAGACTCATAATTCAAGGCAAGGTGGATAGACGTAGACCACGTGGCCGCTCTCCAACTCGATGGATAGACCAGATCACGACTAGCTGTAGCAAGCCAATGCACGATGTCATCGAGATGACAAAAGACAGAGGCGCATGGAGAAAAATCATCCATGACGTTACACTACACTCCCTAATGGGGGTCAGGACTGAAGAGAGAGATTACGAGTAGAAAAAATATTGCGATTAAAGTACTATTTTATCTACTATTTTTGATAGATATAAGACAATTTTAACAGTAGCTATGGAAAAAAAAATATTTAAAATATCTAAACACAATCAAGAACTTCATCATAAATTACCAAAACTATTAGACCAATCAGTGTGGGAATATACGGATATTTGATATAAACGGCTGGGCTCAGTAGAAGGGCATTTTTTATATATTTCTCAGCATCTTCTCCTCTAAGTGCCCCGTATATCATCATGGTAGTACCACCCATGGAATGTCCAACGTACGTCATTTTCTTACCCGTCATATTATAGATATACTTGAAATTTGCTGGTAGATCATATAAGGCATTTTCGTGAAAACTATAGAGAAAAAAACAGATATTTTAGTCCCATACGATCGAAAAAAAAACACGTCACAGAGGAATAACAATCGATGATAATTTCCAGAAAAAATATTTTTCTGCAAATAGATTTATATGTCTGGAAACGTTCTGTCCTTTTTTTAATCAGTTCTGGCAAAAGTTTTATGTCAGTTTTTCGCCAAAATTATCATACATTGTCATTCTCCATTCCCATATGGTATATAAAAAGTATATCTAAATAATTAGATACCAATGAAAAATTGATTTAGAAAATTTAACCTAAAATCCCAATATTTCGGATCATTTCTGGAAATGGCCTCGTGGGAACAGAACTCAGCGTCTCTAAAATTTCCCATCCACACATCGTAGCCGTGTTTGGTAAAGTAGAAAACTAAAACATACATATATGTTATTCTACAGAGTATCTATTAAATATATGCAAGTAGGTTAGTTTTTTTTCTTTACTTTTCCTAGAAATTAAAAAAAAACTCTCCTTAACTTTCTTGACGGTGTATCGAAAATCTTGCATTGTTGCCATGTCCTACGTTACTCCCATTCTGAAGTGTGTTTATTAGTTCACAGTTATTTTAATTTCCTACACAGTAAATTACAAAAAGTAATTAATAAAATATTAGTGGGACTACTCATAATTCTAGAAAAACACACTGTACATATTTTTTAATACATTCTAATACTTTTTATAGTTACTTTCAACTAAAATGAAGGAATAAATCTTAAAATGTTTCGCTGATTCTCTTATCATCACGTTACAAAGTATTTTTAATTAAAATTAAGTTGCTTTTCGTGGGGAATCTCCCCAAAAAAGATAGCATATGTAATCACCCTATATAGTACATTTTTAGCCACTGAACAGTTCACTAATTAAAGTACCATACGATTGAAAAAAAAAACGGCGTCACAGATGGCTTGGAAATGAAGAACGCTGTCATTTTATATGTAAAATTTTACGGGGATTGTCATCGATCGTCGTATATCCAGGCCAACTGGACGCCGTTTTTTTTTTCGATTATACTTTATATACTAGTTTACTATCTGACTTACCTATAGAATTATTCCCATTGCTCATGTAAGACCTTGAATTAAGCATGAGACCATGTTGAAAAAATATAACTTTGCTCCCATAAGAATTATCAGTCATATTTCTCACCCTGTATGTTGTCAAAATATACCCATCGTCAGTTCTAACTCTGTGACTTTCTAGCATATATCCATATGATTGTGCAATGAGTTCCTATGATATCAAAGATAATCAAAATATGTATACAGGGTGTAGGCTAAACAAAAGGCGTCTATAAATTAACCCTTTATAGGGCAGTACTAATTATTTTCTGGTTTGATCAAATTATCTTCAAAAACCAAAATATGAAATATATTCTATAGACTATATTCCATATTTTCATTCTCATTTTTAAAAAAAAAATACTTACTGGAGGTGAGTTTACATCCAGGATACTTTTGCAATGGTTATTTTTGACAGAATAATCAAAATATGCCTCCAATGTATCACATACTTTATTTTTTTCATCACTTAAACTATAACTTATTGAAAAACACAATATACCGTATAAACTTAAGTATCCTGACATATTTTTATTTCAATATGTCTCTAAAAAAAATAAGTTTATAATTAATTTGGTATATGAAATAAAAATATATTTGAAAAAATGAAAAAATATATAACTTTAAAGGTGTAGTAATAAAAAAAAATGTTATTGCTTTTTTACTGTTGAAAATATATATAAAACATAACGTTAACATTTTACAAGCTATTAATAATACAAGGTTCGGCAATAGTGAGTCGGGCATCTGTAATTCCTAGAATAAAAAAGTTGAAAACCTATTAAAAAATTTTGAAATACTTTAAATACATACAATGTTCATATTTTAACTCCCTTTGAACACCCTGTATGATTTAATATTACAATATTTATAGCTAAGTAAGTATAGACCATTTAAAGTAAATACATAATATACTGTTGATTTCAAGACAGGTCTTGTTTTTGTAAAAAAAAATTAGGAAAGGTTGACAAATACAGGGTGAGTTTCCTTCTCTATGGGTATCTCGGAAACTACTGGAGATAGAGAGTCGGTTAAATGGGGAAAGAATTGCAGTTTACGCTTTTCTTCATTTGAAAAATTCATATTTACAATTTTTGTTTATTTTAATTTACAAAGATTGGATGTGACAGCTTCACAT
>NW_022147215.1:0-3326 GCF_002938485.1 Sitophilus oryzae | reverse complement strand
AATAGGTAAGGTTTTCCTATAAACATCCTTTGTAAAGAATAAAGAAGATGCCATTTAATAAAATATTTCTAAAAATTAAAATATATCTACATAACACAAATAAATATACCGGCATGTTTAAATTTAAATATCTGGTTAATTCGTACTGACATTAGCAATGTTTGTATATTAAGATTTCCAAGAATTTCTTTATTAGATCTGTCTGAGCGACATAATTGACACAGTCGTATTTTAAAAAACCCGAGTATTTAATTTGCTTAAAGTGTTAATAGATGACGGTTTTATAACAATTACTATGCATATATACAAAAATATTCTTGATTAATTATATTGAAAATTCCACAAGTCATGCACTTCATACGTTTCATCGCACAGAATTTTTGTCATATTTCGATAAAACGGTATTACAACGTCCAAGCACAGATTTAAAAAAAAAAAGAAAAACGTATGATAGAATTTCAAAATGTGAAGCAAGAAGCCCAGGTTCTCAATGATAAGGTGTTCTGGTGTTTCCCCAGTTTCCCTACAGAATCTGCATTCGCCGTTGTATCTTGGCTTCAATCAACTGAATTGTTTATTGAGAAGACAGTGTCTTGTTAAAAATCCCGTGACAACCCGAAGATTGTTCTTACTTAAATCATGAAAAATATTTGATTTTTCTCGGTCGTAAGTCCTGAGAAATTTCATTGAGTGTCTTAGACCGTTTGGCGATTCCCATGCCAGGTTACAGATGGAGTCTTCCAGGTTCTGGAGTTCTGCTTTAAGTTGGTTTCCACTTAAAAAGCAGAACGGTCCTGATCCATTTAGTGGAGTGTTCGCTTCTTTTCCAGATATATCGTTTGCATTTTTATTACCTTATATTAGAGGTTCAGAACCGGAAAATCCCGGTACCGAAAGTACCAGGAATTCCCGGTTCTTTTGAGACATCAAAGAACCGCTACTCGAAATTATTAATTCCCGGTTTTTTCGGTACTTTCTTTCGGGACTCTTAATTTAAAATATTTTTTGATCGTGCGAAAGACTTTAGATACTTTCTAGCGGTCGAAATCAAACTCTTCTAAAAAAGTAGTGATGCTATCTCTTACTGTTCTTACTTCTGAAGTTATTTTGAAGTTTTTATAATGTTTATTAGCAATTATTGAAGTTTAAATATGTTATTTTATTATTTAGTATAATTTCTTATTGCGTTCTTGCTTCTTTTCTCTTTTGAAGTTCCTATAATATTTAGTATGTTATGTTTTAGTAGATATTTGCATTTTTAATGCAATATTATTATTTTCATTAAAAATCTCAATTTTCTATCCATTTTACTTTGAAAAACGATCCCTTGCTTTCTGATTGATGAAGTGCACCACCATTGAACAAAAATTAGTCAGTACCGAAAGTACCGAAAAAAACAGGGAAATCACGGTTCCTAAAGGTGCGATTTCCTAGCGACGTCTGGCGTCCACGTCTCGCCGCACACTGGTTCGTTTTTTGAACGTGCGTGGCTAAACTTATATATAAATGAAAAGGAATGTATCGCTTTATAGGGAAACACACCAGTGCGCGGACGCCAGGGTACCTATTCTTGAGTTTCAGGGAGTAGAACTTCCGAGAGAAGTGGGCGTGGTAATCATAAAACTGGTAGTTTCCGTATTCTTGAAAATATTTGGCAGGAGAGTAAACTGAGAGATGCTAGAAGTTAAAAAGTTCTCTTACTGTAAAGCGAGGGAGAGAGCAAACCTAACCCAACTTACCGTATTTATTTACGATGTTTTTTGTTTACTCGGCTGTTACAGACTTAATATTTATAGATAAAAATGTTTCTTTGAAAGTGTGTAAAAAATGTTTTATACAGGGTGGATAGAAATTTAAACATGTCATTTTTAAAATTAGTAAATGTGCATTTGTTTGAGAATCAAAATTAAGGTATAAAAAGAGAACATTTATCTTCTCTTAATAAAAAATCAGGTACAATAAAGTTTTCTTATGTATAAATTACGGTTATAGTGGAATATATGGCTTTGAATATGGATAAAAACTCCAAAAAGTATATATATTTTTTGAACAATTTTAAATTTAGATATTAGTCGTTTTTGTTTGTACCCGCTGTATTAATGTCCTTAATTTGAAAATAATAAGTCTCTGAATAAAGTTTCTGTATTGACTAAAGTCTGTGACTAAAGTGCAAGACAAGCAAAAAAGCCCTTTTGTTGATCTTACGGGAGGCACAAAGACTTGGGCCACAAACAGATAAACCTACATTTGCAATCGTTCGAAATTTTACGTTTTAAAGTAAATTATATCTCTAGACGCGATGTACGCAAGCCGAAGTCGCTGACCATAGAATAAGTAAGCCGCTGACTATCAAGATTTGTTGTAATTCTATTGGTTGTACAAACCGGCAACGCTGTTCCCCGATTCTACTTCCTCTCTTATACTTCTCGGTACGTTCGGTACTTCAAGAATACGACATTTCGTTTTCAGGGAGGTCGAGTGAGGGGACCCAGGGACCACTCCCTTCTCTCGCTTTCAAGAGTAGGTACCCAGACGTCGCTAGAAAATCTGACCGAAGAGGCGCGGTACCGAAATTCCCGGTTCCGAAAAACAGCTCCGGTTCCGGAAACCCTACTTTCTATCCCTTGGTGGGCTGGCAGCCAGAGTAGGAGTACTTTATTTTCTTTGCCTAATTTGTTCAGCTTCTCTAGTCTTTCTTTCACCAACTTCGAATTGATGGATAATGAGTTGACCGCTTTTTGGTTAGGTTAGGTTGCTGGGATTTGGGATCATGTTTGATCCCCCACTCGGAGGCCTCGGACCTATTGCGATACCCCTGTTATTGTTGTACGAAACCTTCCTCTCATTCTTGCGTTAAAGCACTTCCAGCTCTTTGCAAAGTTCCCGATGTCGCTGATGTTGGCTTCTGCTGCTTCCTCTAGTCCCTCCAAAAAACCTTGCACTAAAGTTTTAAAGCGTCGGTATCCCAGTGCCGGAGAGTGGCACAGCAGGTGCTCTATGGTTTCTTCTTCCTCTCCGCATTCTCTGCAGTAGTCGTCGTTGGAAACTTTCCACCTCACGAGGTTTACCCCCGCCCCGTGGGACAGTTTCCACTGACGACACCTACAATTATGCTAAGTCCTTTTTGTGCTCTAGAAGTTGTTTTGTCTTTTTGCTATCTGATGCCACTAGCCATAGTCTTCGAGCTGTAGCGCAGTGTTGCCACGTCTCTTGCTGCTTGGCCTTGATGGCAGTTCCTATAGCTTCCTTCAGTGTGTTGATCGTCACAAGTGGTGGGTCATCTACCACGGCCTCTCCCCTGGCCCCGTCTTTGGCGAGTTTGTCTG
>NW_022147214.1:40874-56862 GCF_002938485.1 Sitophilus oryzae | reverse complement strand
ACTTTTTTGGGTGTGCTTGTGGACAAAAAATTGGATTGGAAGGTTCAGGTATCCAATGTCTCGGCGGGGATTGCCAGATATAGTTATGCCCTCAAAATAATTGCGGGAAGTGTTGGAACGGAAGCAGCTATAACTGCATATCATGGTTATGTACAGTCTACATTAAAATACGGGATCGTTTTTTGGGGAAATTCAACTGACATTTCGAGAGTTTTGGTGATACAGAAGCGATGCATCAGAAATATTTTCAAGCTTCAATATCGAGAAAGTTGTAAGAAAACATTTATTAAAAACAACATTTTAACTGTAGTGTGCCTTTACATATTGAATGCAATACTGTTTGTTCATGAAAATAAAGACTTTTTCAATGATAATAAGCTAGAGCATGATTATGATACAAGGAATAAGCTAATAGTAATGGGTGAAAGGTGTAACTTTAGTTATATTCAGAAAAATGTTAAGAACTCTATCTCTATATAACAGTCTTCCTGAAACTGTTCGCTTGCTTCCTATAAACTTATTAAAAACAGCAGTTACAAAGTACTTGACAAGTAAAGCGTTCTATTCAGTGGACGATTTTTACCACGACAATGACAGGATTAATTTGTTATTAATATAAATTTGGAATTTTGTTGAATACCTATATATTTTTTCTGCTTTTTCTGTGTTTTTTGTTTGTTAACTACTAATCATATATCACGTACTTATATGATTATATATTTTTCTTACTTCTCTGTTAATTTAATTATCTTTTATTATTCACAGTAATAGTGAACATTTTTGACACGTTTTACACCCTTCGGGGTATTTGTATGTAACATTTGTTATTATACTTAGAACTAATAAACAATTATCTATCTATCTATCTAACTATCTATGATCAAATAAATTTTGAAACAAGAAATTATTTGTGTTATATGTACTAATTCGTTAAATTTTATGTATTTATTAATAGTATTTTAGAGTTTCTGTTACCTCAATATTTGAGTCATCCAACGCCCTCTTCTTTACTGATGACTTTAAGTGAAGACCGGACAATGGAGCCCAGTGTGTCCATTTTGCTTTGTTGCCACTGTCTAACTTTGAACTTTTTTCAGTCGTCGCCAATATAGTCGTATCTATAAATATAGAAAAATATCTAATATAATAAATAACATATTTCATATACCGGGTACGTCTCAAAAGGGGCTCACCCCTATAACTTTTTATTTTTTAGATAAAAAAAACCAGATTTGTTATGTTAGTATATGACATAAATTAGGATTTATTGACATATTCAATTGTTTTTGGTCACTTCCTGTTTCACCGGAAATTATTACAACTTTTGATTTTTAAATTACACCCTCGGTTTATTTCTATTTTATTCGATAGAAAATGACAATGACTGAATAGAATGACATATCATATGTCAACTACTGACATTTTTGCATATAGTTTATTTGAAATTGTAAAACGCGATATATAACGATAATATGACTCGAAATACCAAGTGTGTTGTACCAAATAATTCGTAAAAAATGCCTTTTCCAACTATGCTAATGAGGCACCCTTGTTCCATTTGAAAAATTGAGATATGATTAAAAATACACGATTTAGCCATTTTTTAACCGGCCAAGACAAGACACGAAGAACATTAGACGATCAAATCTATTTTTCCAAGCCTCCTTGATTAAAAATTAATGTTTTGAACACAGCCATACTCTAGATTGAAATTTAAAATACGATTTTTCTTTAAAGTTGACATGTGATATGTCATTCTATTCAGAGTGTCATTTTCCATCGAATAAAGCAAAAATATACAGAGGGTGCCATTTAAAAATCAAAAGTTGTAATCATTTTCGGTGAAATAGGAAGCGACAGAAAATAATCGAATACGTCAATCAATCCTAATTTATGTCAAATATTAACACACCAAATTTCGTTTTTTATCTGAAAAAATGGGTGAGCGACTTTCGAGACGCACCTGGTATAACTTTATCAGTATTTCAATATTCGATAAAAAACACAAAATGGGATATTTTGAAATCTACACGATTTGATTTCAAAAGATTATACCCATTTATATTTATCGTATTTTCTATGTACCTCTAATTACACATGTATGCAAATATGACCAATCCCAAAACAAACAGGTAGCTCGTAATGATGGTACTTGTCGGTACCTATATCCGCCTCTATATTTTTCGCAGTATGACGCAAAATATTTAACTTAAATAGGTTTGGAATGGGCACAGAAAGTTTGCTATAGATTCATTCGGAAACTATGTAGGTATAATAGAGTACCCATAAGTTAATTATGCCATTACGCGCAACCAATCAGGTTGAGTATTTAAAATTACTTTTATACAGGATGAAAAAAGAAATTAAAAAAGTGTTATTTTCCTCTTTTTTATCATTTGCTTTGCAGTAAAGTTATGGTAAGTTTTAGAAAAAAAAGATATTTTTGAGTAAAATTGTAAAACGTCAAAGTGTTGTTTGATCAACATTTTATTCAATAGTTATTATTCATGCTCAGTAACTTTTTATTATTTGATCAGTAGCGTGCCGTGGGTAAAAGGGCGGTATGGGCGAGCTATGTTGAGGTTGCGATTTCACTGGGGCGCGTCCTGTGGGCGCGTCACTCTGTCAGGAACTAAGGGCGGAGGGCAATCGCCCCAACCCCCCCCCCCCCTTCGTGCCCCTATACGGAACACCACTGCATTTGATTACATTTTCAAAATTCCTCTGTTACTTGAAGAAGCAGTTAATAGAAATTTCTGCCAGGCTTTATATCCTCAAAGGCGCTATTTACGTTTAATCAAGCGATTAAGAGTCTATTACGTTGTACTGTTCGGGTCGCTCTCAGGGGTCGGGTAAAGCGGGTGTGTGTCCAAAAGAAATATATGTTATATTTTAGAAATCTGCCTAAGGCTTAGCCTGATTCTGTAGTGTTAAGCCACACCTAAAAGTCCAAACACACATACTCTTATTAAGGTTTGCAGAGCTTCAGCATTTGCCACAAAATAGCGAGCAATTTGTTACAAAACCATATAAATTATATATCAGTGTAATCACAAAACTTCAATCTATCTACGTATTGTAACGGAATTTTAAATTATGTCTTTATTTTCGAGAAAATTTAGTCTAAACATAAGGAATATTTTGTTGATGTTTGACTATCAACGTCTTAAAAATAAAGAAGTTGTCTAAAAATGTGCTACAATACGGATATAGTATAATCCTTTATCTTTAATTTCCTTCTTCACTTGTGTAAAAATACCTAGCCAGTTTTACATAAAACGTTAAATGCCGAACGCTTATTTTGCTACTTTTTCGGACTAGTGAAATGGACTCACAGAATGGACTCTTAAACATTCTGTTGCGGACCCGTGTGGACTCGACCTAACCTAACTTTATGTCTCGCCCTCAGATGACCTTCACATCGCATTAAAGAATAGACACCGTAATGATTCATTCGGACGTTCGAGAAAAATCGAGTTCCATTAGAATGGCGTAGTACATACGAGAACAATCGAAACATTCTCTATGCACCTAACGATCTATGGACTATTCTAGAAATCTTTAGCTGTAGGTATAAAAGCCGGCGGCCGTGGCCTAGAGAGGGCAGTTATAAATAAGACGAGTACAGTTGGCGCGCTAAAATTCAAAAAATAAATTCTTAGTTATAAATCGTTTGTAAATAGTTCTTTAAGTCTTTTATCGTTATTGTTTTTGTTAATTAGTGTAAATAAATAGTGTTTAAATAAATTGTGACTTTCTATCCACACGGAACCGACGAAAAACGTAACAATTCTACTACCGTAATAGCGCCTCTGAGAATATAAAGCCTCGCAGCAATTTCTATCAACTGCTTCTTCAAGTAACAGAGGAATTGTGAAAAAGTAATCAAATGATAAAAAAGCTACTGAGGCTATAAAAATGTTGATCTAGCAACAATTTGACGTTTAAATTATGACTTTAGTGAGACGTCGTTTCTTGTTCACTGTCATTAAAATCTTAATTATATTTGATATCAATTAAACTTTTAGTTACGTAATCGAGGGCGCGATTTTTAAATTCATTGTTGCCACCCATGGATATATTCGGCGCCGGGCTGACTAACTGGAATTTAAATTTCGCGCTGGGGCTTCAGGTGGTAAAAAATCTGAAGTTGCTACATTTATTTATTTATTTCCTATCATTGTCATTCGTTTTTGCATTTTAGTTTTGTATTACTAGTTTTTGGTTTAAATAAATAATGTTGTGAAACTTTAAGCTTAAAAATGTTTACTAGCAGACCTTGCAGTCGAACATTGTTCTTTTTAGAACCTCTTTTAGTACGAAGTGTACAAGATAGCTTAATAGCCGTAAAAACTCATCGCAACTTTATTAGAATAGTTTGAACGGGAAAGCGGTAGTAATGGCCTTTTGTAAGTGCTGTTAAGAAGGTGAGTTTTGTCGATGTAAAAATTAACTGTTTTATTTATAATTAATTTATTTTTTTTCCTAAAATATTTTGATTAAAAGAAAATATATAAAAGCGGGCAACGATGTGCCGGTCAAGCTTAATCACGTGACAAAAGTTCATTTGGTATGAACTGTATATTAGATATTAATACATCTGGCATTTTGATATTCTGGTATATTAGAATAAATTTTAAATGAAAATATAACAAAAGTAATTTATTTTATTAGGAAGAATATTAATAATAATAAAATACAATCAAATTAACCTTAACACCGAGCTTAATTTACGTTTAAAAGCCAGAAAAGCTATTTTATGCTTTTTCTTATTCAGTTCTTTTTCTGTTCATTGTTTTTGCTTACACAAGTCAAGGTTAGTGGTTACACGGTAGCATTAAACGCAATTGAAATGAAAATTACTATCATTAAATGGAAATTACATTTTCTTAGATGTTTTTCAATAAACTATTTCTATATTAAAACTTATTCGTTGGATTTTATTATTATAAAAAAAAACTGTGTTATAGTCTCACTTGCACACCTTCATGTATCAAGGGTTCTGGATTTTGACGATGTGTAGATATGGAAAATAATGGAAAAATACTAGAGGGGCATCAGGCATGTTAAAAAGAGACAAAAATGTCAGTGTCCTTGTTACCTATATATGTCTCTTAAAATTGGACAATATACCGGATCCCAACTAAGTGCAAATATTTTTAGGGGTAGGTATAGTCTATGAGTTTTTTTCGCATTTTTTTTTTGAAATTCGAAAATTAATTTTTTGAAACATTTTTTATTTTTAGTTAAAAATCATATCTTCATAATATGGCAACATATATGTAGTAGATTTTACAAGTAAGAAAACCTAGAAAAGATCCAGTGGTTCTCAAAATTTAAGCGAAAAATCTTTTTTTTTTAATTTTGAATTAAGTAAAATATCTCGGTTATTTTGGACTTATTTGAAAAACGGTAACGAGAAAATATGTTTCTTTTATCGAGATGAACCAGCCCTGAAAATATTTGCACTTATTTAAGACTCACCCTATATATCCAATTTATATTGTACGAACACAATGGATGTCTTTGGTGCCAAATAAAGAGATATAATTGATTTATTACAATAACTAAATATATTGCGGCAATGGTACTAACCTTTGAATCCTGGATTGTCAAAAGCATACTCTGCCTTTCCACCGCGCTCTGGATCAGATTCCAAAATTAAGTGGTTCTCTGCAACAAGAAAACAAAAATAATTTAAAAATTTAGATAAAATTCTATTAATTAAAATAAATTATTATATCTGAATGTCATTGACAGCTAATAATAGTAAATTTAGAAAATTTAATCTAACTATATAACTTAATTAAATTTGGAAGTTAGGAAATCCCTACTGTCAGTGTATAAAATAAATTACATATAAAAACAAATATTAAGAATCAATATATTAGAATCAATGTCATATAGAGCTTAAGAGATGTACAGACAAATAATACAAAAATGCATAGTGGCAACAATGTGCAGGGTGTCCCATTTAGGTTGAAATCGTACGGTATCTCCGTTATTCGTGAAGATGTAAGGGTGCGGTTCCACAAACCTGTGCCACTTTTTTTGTCAAACGAAAGATACCGTAAACAAAATTTTCATAGCCCTCTTCGTTTCTGAGCTACAGGGTCTTTTTAATTTTGCAATTTGGGACACCCCCTGTATCTGTTATTGTTAAAGGTATCGAGAAGGTCAAAACTGTTTATTGTAGAACTTTCTACGTAGAATACAGTAGCGTAGTCTGTTATTCTATACGAAAAAGAATATTTTTAAAGATATGAACTAAACTTATGCTTTCTTAAATGGAACACCCTGTATATTTATTATAAATTATATGATCTGGCCTGCCATAAGCTTCTGAAAAATATATATCACTCTATATTTGTTTTCACTATTTAATGCAATATTTAAAAAAAAATTAAAAGATCAAATTTATTAGTAGGCCATGATTGATAATAAAGAAAACTAAAGAAATTATTAAAAGTATACTATTATCTGTCTCTTGTTTTATTTTTAGAACCATTTATTAGTGGCTTTTTTGACCATTAGGGAAACTTAACTCTCTACCGCTATTTCTAAATCTTGGAAACTATCGTATCGGGACTTTTAAATATTCCTCTAGCTAATTCCTCCTCACGACTTAAAAATATTTTTTTTTGGTAGAGAAACAAACTACGCCACTGTATTCTGCATAAAAAGTTCTACAAGAATCAGTTTTTACCTTTTCAATATCATCCATAATAACGGAGATACGGTGGCTGACCCAAATTGCAAAATTTTCGAAAAGACCCTGTAGCTCAGAAACGAAGAGGGCTATGAAAATTTTGTTTACAGCATCTTCCGTTTGACAAAAAAGTGGGGCAGGTTTGTGCAAACCGCATGCTTCTATCTTCACTAATAACGGAGATATCGTATGATTTCAACCAAAATGGGACACCCTGTACAATATTTCCAGTAACAAAAAATAAAAAGATCATTTATTGGAAAGAATATATTCTCCAAATAAAGATTTTTTTTTTAATTAGTGAAATTGAAAAAGAATTAAAAAACTATCAAAATTTGAGTCCCTTTTTGTCCAAACATTTTGCAAAATATTGCAAGTGATAACTCAACGATGATGTAAAATTAAATCACACATGACACATAGTGTTACGAATACTAATTCCCACATACCATATGCATTTTCTATGTACCTCAACCTTAATTTGTTTAACCATACATACACATATTACGTACAACATAGAAAACGTATTTATTTTCAATCGAATATTGCGTACATAACAATGGCGGTGCGCTTGGGCAATGAGCCTAATTGAATTAAAGAATTTGGGTTACTAATTGACTATTCTTGTAGAAGCAGACTAATTATTTAATCAATTGCGGTAGAATTAACCGAAAAATAGGTAAAGTAAGCGTACTTTCCAAATAGACATATGATTAAAACTGTTTATAATCGAGAAATGTTTGAAAGTTGACATCTAAATAAACTGTAATGATGATTTTGTTTAAAAAATTATTAGTTAATACCCAAAAATTGTTATATTGTTAATACCGAGGTTAATACCCAAAAATACAAGAACCATCCTGAAATCAAAACTACAGGGTGTCCCAGAAATAAGTGCAAGTATTTTAAGGGGTGGTAGATCTCGATAAAAGAAACATATTTTCTCTTTATCCTTTTTCAAATAAGTCCAAAATAACGGAGTTATTTTAGTTTGAAAATTTCCCAAAAAAAAACAGATTTTTTGCTAAAATTTTGAGAGCCACTGGATCTTTTCTGGATTTCCTTTCTTGTAAATTTAATCTAATACCTATGTTGCCATATTATCAGTTTTTTAACTAAAAACTAAAAAAAATTTCAAAAATATTTTCAAAAAATTTCGAATTTTCAAAAAATTTTTTTCGCGAACAAAACTTCATGGGCGTGTTTTTGGGGTTGAACAAAATATACTACCAGTTCAAATACTTGCACTTATTTCTGGGACACCCTGTATATTAGATATTTACTTTAGATGGTCTGTACTTACTTTGCTATAAATATGGTAATCTTAAATCATACAGGGTGTTCAAAATTCTACGCCAAACTTTCTAAAATATAAAATAATTTTTCTTCGCTTTTTTAAATGGAACACCGTGTAGATTGTTTTTTTATTAGATGCAGAATTAAAAAATTAACATTTTTTGTATTTAGAGTATTTCAAAAATGTTTAACAGTTTCGCAGATACACGCTGTATTATTTCATATGTAAGCGGTAAAATACGAGAGACACCATTGCATTGGGTGGCTTTGATAAAAATTTACTGTGGAAAATGCCATATGAAATACAAAATCGCAAATATCTGGGAAACAGTTAAAAATTTTGAAATGCTCTAAATACAAAAAATGTTAATTTTTTCATTCTCCATCTATTGAAAAAATAATATACAGGGTGTTCCAGTTAAAAAAACGAAAAAAGAAAAGTTATTTTATATTTTAGAATGTTTGGCGAAGAATTTTGAACATACTGTATGATTTACGATTACCATATTTATAACAAAGTAATTGCAGACCATCTAAAGTAAATATCTAATATAGTTTTGATTTCAGGACGGTTCCTGTATTTTTAATATTTTTTTTAAGAAAGGTTAAAAAATATATATTATTTATTTATATATTAATATCTCTGAAACTATCAAAATATATTTGCTCATATCTCAGGATTATGTAAAGTAATCTGAAAGGTAGCCAGAAATGCAATAATATACAGGGTGTTCCATTTAAAAAAAATCATCCCGATCCACTCACACTTTTTTGAGCCACCCTATAGAAGTTAAAATATTATCCTGAAATACATTAAAAGTTTGCTTTATCCAAAATTCCCAAGTTTTTCATTCTAGAATATGTAGGCAACAAATCCTAACTAGGATATGTAAACAACCAATCTATTGGCATTTCTAGAATAAATTGACGCCGTTTTTTTTCGATAGTACGGTATATAACATTTGTCTCTACGGGATATGAATAAACTTTTACCATACCATCTACATACCTAAGTGGTCTTAAGCAGTTAACTTAAACAGATGTGGTTGTGGTACTATTTATCGGCAAAGAGAACAAGTAAGTAGAGAACAACAATGCAATTTCAAATGCGATATATCCATAAATCTATGGATATATCACATTTCATTGCATAAACATACGATGCCTGTGAACACGGTCGATGGCATTCCTAGGGTTAGGTGTACATGATAGCTGTATGGTGAAATATGGGACAAAATATCAGATTTAAGGTGATGGTATTCAGTGTATTTATATTCAATATTCAGTAAAGTTTTAAATTTAAGTGGGGGAACATTACTTGACGTCATTTGTAAAAGTGAAATCAATACATCCCAACAAGTATAAGAAGAAAGTTCAAAGAGCTATAAATAAAATTGAACGAAAAATAAATTTGTTCAATAGGGATGGTGGTAAAATTTTCGAACATATAGAGCTTAGAAACTAGTTTGTAGAAGTTGATTTATTGATAATAACTACGATTAATATTATGCATATTATTAGATCGCACACTGAGATTTCAAATTCACAATAAAAAAGTTAAAAATAATATCTTTAAATTGCTGACCTGGATATTATTTATTTGAATCTTCAAATTATTTGTATCTTCGAATTGGCTCGATTTTCTTTATTCAATGTTAACTAGCGCTGAATTGGCGCAATAATGTTGCGATATATATAATCAGATTAAATAATTAAAAAAAAACGGACGGAGTCGGACTCGAAATTATTTTAAATAATAATTAATAGTTTATTTGTTGTTAAAGTACTCAAAACAAAAAAAAAAAGTATAAAGTGTGGCATATCATTGTACTCAGGAGACCGAGTTCTTTCAAAACCTACAATAAAAAATGCAGGTCCGTATTTAAAAAAATTAAGTTGGCCTATATATCTCACAAATCATCAGCTAATTTGAAAATCTAAATATATTGTCAGATAGTCCTAATAAAGTGGATATGAGAATGTGCAATTAGTTTTTTGATTTCCTAAAAAGTAACGACAGGAAAAAATAAAATTCATTTTCAAAAGAATCCGTTTTTCCAAAAAAACTCAGCAATTCTTGAAATTTTTAAAACTTTTTTGATGGTATCTTGGTGAACATCCCAAAGCGGGCAACTTTGGCCTAATGTAGCCACGTTCGTATCTATTACGGGTAACGAGATACTAATGCTCGTACCTCGAATTTGTAGCACCCTGTATACCCTCTGTTATGGAAGTGTCTCAAATCCCAAATATTAGAAAAATGGAAGACGTTTGTAACATCTTACAAATTCGCTGATTTTGACAATTTTTAGAAAGACATAATAATATTATCATTACTATATAAAATATGATGAAACGTTAGACAGAGGCATATCAAGATTATAAGCGAGATTATGTCAAGAATTTCAAGTTAACAGTTAATACTATTCAGAAGCGTCAGCTGGAGTTTGGCAAGGTGTGCCGACATTCATACGAGGATATCTACTTATATTAAAGAAAATTATCAAGTTCTTTTTTAGATTTCAAAGACGTGATAATATGAAACTTCTTATACTACGTAATTTTCTCAAAAAATATAATTATACTTTAATATAACTGTAAGTGTATTATAATGTAAAAAGGAATACATTATTGGTATTAAAAAGAACTTGTTAAATTATGTTAATATTATATCTGTTACGACAGGAAATTAATCGTTAAGCAAAAAGATGTATATAAACGGATCCACTATGATCGGCTTGTATTCTACTATAGCATTTTTTTGATTTTCCTCTTTTATTCTCTTTGAAAATAATATTCTAGCTTTACTGTATATTAACTGATAGAATTCAATTGACGTTTAGGCTCCGAAACTTGAACAAGAATCCTTAAGAAGATATACAGGGTGGTCCGAACTGTATTCCGGAAACTTCGGCAGCATATTCTGCAGATAAAAATAAGTAAAAAAATTCGTATAAATGTATGCCCTTAAGTGCTCAGTTTCGGAGATACAGGGTGTAGAAGTTTCATTTTTATTTCGATTTTTTCCAAATAATTTCTGAAGTAACGTGAATATTTGGATGAAAATTGGTATCTGGGAGTTTTTTGACATGATAAATTTGATTTTGATGTCAATATGACTACTACTTGTAGAGGGCGCTACCTACATATCTTTTCATTGGTTTGAAGAGTAATAACTTTTCGTCCGTACCTGTATAAAACTACTGAGTGAAAAAATATATATTTCCGTGATTTTTTACGTAAAAAAATGTCTCTTGGTAAAAATCGCTACGAGTAACCATTCTCAAGATATTTAGAATGGAAATAGTCAATACATGTCATTATTGACAAAAAAATAAACATGTTGGGTAGATTAGTTATTTGAATAAAATGATGAATTTGGGAACTTTTATTTTTTTTAAATTAATCATAAATTCTTCTTCGAAAAAACGATGATAAAACAGTTTCTGTTGAACTTTTGGCACAAAAACATTTCAAATTTATGATTTCAGTCTAATAACTATTTAGTCAACATGTTTAATTTATGTCAATAATGACAGGTATTGATAACTTCGATTCCAAATATCTCGAGAACCATTACTCGTAGCGATTTTTCACAAGAGACATTTTTTACGTAAAAAACGTCGTAAATGTATATTTTTTCACTCAGTAGTTTTATACAGGTACGGACAAAAAGTTATTACACTTCAAACAAACTTGTTTGAAGTGTAATAACTTTTTGTTGTTACAAAATATGTAGGTGGCACCCTCTAAAAGTAGGAGTCATACTGACATCAAAATCACATTTCTCATATTAAGAAACTCCCAGATACCAATTTTCATCCAAATATTGACGTTACTTCAGAAATTATTTGGAAAAAATCGAAATAAAAATGAAACTTCTACACCCTGTATCTCCGAAACCAAGCATTTTAGGACATACATTTATACGAACTTTTTTACTTATTTTTATCTGGAGAATATGCTGCCGCAGTTTCCGGAATATAATTCGGACCACCCTGTATATTAGGCTGGTATATTATATTTAATATACAGGGTGGCCCATCGAAAACGTTCCGCAAGGCATAACGGCCAGGGTATTTATTTTTTCAAAAAATCCAAAAACACGTCAATTTTGTTTGTGAGAGGGACAACTTTTGCCCCAAAAACGATTGCAAAATATTCAACCCTCTAAGCGGGGGTGTCATCCCCCAACTTTTTTCAAATGGAAAGGGGGTCAAGTGGCACCGCAATGAAAAGAGCTTTTTTATTCTCTATATTTCCCCGTTTCGTTTTTGAAAATCGGTCGAGTCATTGAGAAAATATGAAGGACTGAAATTTGAAAAGTTTATTTAAGCATTTATCAGAGTAAATGATAATTAAAGATAAATTCGACCAATTTGCTGATTTTTCTTATTATTTCTAGATGTTTACGCATTTTTCACTTGCCACAACGTTGAACGATCAGGTGCGGTAGTTGCTAGATTAGCTGTTCTGTGACTTGTACGTTGAAGTTCTTCTCAATATCGTTAAACTGACCCACAATAGAATTTCCAAAAATACCAGCCCACACGTTCAATTTCTGAGGGTTTTGTGTGCACCTCGTGAAAAACCCTGGGGTTGTCCTCAGCCCTGTACCGGCAATTGTGCCGATTAACTACAGCGTTCAAAAAGAAAGTACACTCATCCGAAAAACACATTAAATGGGAAATTATTATCATTCGCCACTGGTTCACTCATAGCTTCACAAAATTGCAAGCAACGATCAAAATCGTCTTCGTTGAGTTCTTGTACCAACTGAATTTTGTACAGATGGAAGTTGTGTTTTTTAATATCCTTTGGAAACTTGTACGATTCCCGCCGGTCTCATTGGCTAATTTTCTTGTACTCAGAATACTGTCCATGGCAACTTGGCCCAATACGAATACCCCCATAGCTTCATTTTCTACAGAGTTTTCCCTCTGCCTCTTTTTTATTCATAACGGAACCAGTTTCGCGAAATTTTGCTACTAACTGGTGAACAATTTTGCCATAAAGGTGATTGTCAGGATGGCGTTCATTGAATATCTGCGCAACCCGATTGCAAACATCTAGAAATAATAAGAAAAAACAGCAAATTGGTCGAAGGAATTTAACTTTATCATTTACTCTGATAAATGTTTAAAAATTTCTTCAAATTTCAATCCTTCATATTTTCCCAACGACTCGACCGATCTTCAAAAACGAAGCAGGAAAGTATAGAGAATAGAAAGCCCTTTTCATTGCGGTACCCCTTGACCCCCCTTCCCATTTGAAAAAAATCGGGGCATGACACCCCCGCTTAGAGGGTTGAAGATTTTGCAATAATTTTTGGGACAAAAGTTGTCCCCCTCACAAACAAAATTGACGTGTTTTTGATTTTTCTGAAAAAAAAATTACCCTGGCCGTTATGCATTGCGGAACGTTTTCGATGGGCCACCCTATATAAATGTTACTGTAAATGTCCGAAATGCGGTAAAACCTAGGATAAGCGCGCTAAACCTAGGATTTACCAAAAGCATGTGGTAAAAGCCCGAAAACTATTTATGTTGCTTCCATTTCGGACTTTTACCGGACCCCAACAGTAAATCTTAGGATTTACCACACCGCATTGGTAAAAGTACGAATAAGCAAGTGGTAGTAAAAACCAACCAACCCCACCAAATAATCACCCCCCAAATAACCAGGCTAACCAATGCATTAACACCCTCCAAATAACCACCTAACCAATGCATTAACACCCCCAAATAACCAGACTAACCAATGCATTAACACCCTCCAAATAACCAGGCTAACCTAATTAGTTAATGTTTTTGGTAAATTCTAGGGTTAGCGCGCTTATCCTAGGTTTTACCGCATTTCGGACATTTACGGTAACAAATATAAGACTGGTCTGGTAAAAGTCCGAAATGGAAGCAAAATAAAGAAGCTTTCGAGCTTTTACCACTTGGTTTTGGTAAATCCTAGGTTTAGCGCGCTTATCCTAGGTTTTACCGTATTTCGGACATTTACAGTGACAAAAATATATATTTTTAAAAAAATCAGAAAATAAATTAGAAATTCCCCAATAATATTATTAATGCAAAATATTCATGAATATCGCCGCACGCGTCCCGGGTACTACTGTTCTCTGCCCTCGCATACCGTACCGTAGAAGGAAACTCCGAAAAGGAAAAAGGAAAAATCGTGCCCGTGTACCGGCTCACGTCGCCGGTACGTACCGCCGATCGCCTATGCTATATCCACGTCCGGCCGGGTACGTATCTGCGACGTACCCGACGCTATTGGTACCTACTGTTTCGATATCTTTTTATGCATTCCGCACTTGATCGCATGAATTATCATCGGAGCGCGTTCCTCGCATAACTCGCCAAAAGTGTGAATAACCCCGTCGTAACGTAGTTGATCTGATGATTGGAAAGCGTTTAGTACAGCTTACAGTACCACACTTTTAGTACCACAAGAAATGCTTAATAGTAGTATATTAGTAATATAAGTATTATAATAGTAATATAAATGTCTAAAAGTAGAAATAGTAAGTTGGTCGTACCTCAGGGTAGTGTATTGGACCAACTTTTATTTATTAGGTTAATTTCAGTGTCTGGGCAGAACATGGCATGGAACAAATGACCATAGCGATTAATAAAGACTTGGATGCACTATATGAAAGGTTTTGTCAGAATAAACTTAAGTTAAACAGTTCTAAAACAAAATATATGGTCATTGGTTCTATAGCAAATTGTCAGATTTTTAACTCCTCTAGATTTGTAATTAGTGTTAATATTATTGTATTAAAGAAAATGTAAATAAATCGAATAAAATATTTAGGGGTAGTCTTAGATCCCCAATTAAACTTTTCCAGTCATGTTGAGTACATGTCAAAAAAATTGGGGAAAAAATAGACTATTTTAATCGCGTATCCAGTTGTTTATTATTATGGGCAAGAAGGGTTGTATATTATACAATAATACTTTCACATTTTTCCTACGCTTTCCTATTACTTACCTTGTAGATTTCCTGCAATGGGGGCAACATTCATAAGCTCCAATTGCAACAGAATAAGGTTATGAGAATTTTGTTAAATTGTACCAGAGATACCCCTATCGAATCGGCCATCGGCTGGAATCATTGAATTGGCCATCAGTTGATAAGAAGAGCAAATCCTTGTATCTACTTACTAATATATATAAAATCCTTAAGTGACTGACATACTGATTAATCACGATCCTGCTCAAACGTAAGAAGCTCAGTTTTACATACAGGTTGATTCTAGGGTGTAGTAGAGGTTCGATAAGAGGGATTTTCAAGAAATTCCAGTTCCAAGAGGGTGAAACAACACCTCAAATATTACAATATTTTTATTTAAAAAACGGTCAAGTTTTGAAAAACACTAAAAAACGTATATTTTATTTTGTTTTTTTTACATATTTTAAGATTTTTTTTAAAATGTATACAGGGTGTTTCGAAAAATCTGGTCATTGATTAATCACGATCCTGCTTAAAGCGCTTGACGTAAAAAGCTGATTTCATGAAAACGTTGACTTTAGGGTGTAAGTTCGATAAGAAGGGATTTTCGAAACTCGAATTCTAAGGGGGTGAAACTATCCCTCATTAAAATATTTTTTATTTAAAAACCGATGAGTTTTCGGAAAAACTCTTAAACACATATATTTTCCTTTGTTGTTTTTACATATTTTAAAAGATTTTTATAAATTTATACAGGGTGTTTCCTAAAATATAACCATTGAGTAATCACGATTCTGCTTAAACTGCTTGACGTTTAAAACTAATTTTTAACCAAACCGGATTGACTGTGGGGTGTAGAGGTTCGATAAAGGAAGGGTTTCTCGAATCTCAAATTTCAAGAAGGGTGAAAACGCCCTCAAATATTACAATATTTGTTATTTAAAAACAGTTAGTCTTTCGGGAAAATGCTTGGACTTAAGCAAAAATTAAGTTTTTACATGTTTTGAGCAATACGTAATA
>NW_022147214.1:24008-39308 GCF_002938485.1 Sitophilus oryzae | reverse complement strand
AAATATAAGCAGGTAGAAAGTTTAGCTTCCAGTTATTTCAATGTTTACAATATAACGAAGAATCTACAATAGTAGTTACTTCTATTTTTATGAATGTTTAAGTTACTTTCTTAATTTTTTTTTCAAAATAATGTACCTAGTAGAAATATAGTCTAATGAACCCTGTTTGAAAAACGTTAAATTAAATATAATATTTAAAATACAGTTGTCCTCCTTGTACATGACTACAATACAACTAAAAAACTAATTTAATAAAAAAACAAGTGGTTGTAGAAACTTTAAATATTATTTTTTTTTATTTTTTAAACATCGAAACTCAAAGGTATAATAACAGGTATCATACCAACCATAAATAGAGTAGGTATGTTAAAATGTTTTGAGTTATTACTAGAATCGACCCTTGATAAAAAAAGGGATTAGATTTAAGTTTACCTATGATCCAGTTTGTATACTATTTCTTTGGATTTTCTGCACGTGTGCAAAAACTACACTAAAACACTATATCTTATAGAAAATAAAATATTGTGCGTTGAATTTGAGGGATTTTATCTGAAAAAATATTAATTTGGAAGAAAACCGGCAACAAGCGGCAGAAAATAATAATATTTCCGTGCAGTCTTCTGGTCGACCAACGGACGGCCACTTCTGGTCGACCAACGGACGGCCAGGACGTTAGTGTGCGCTATATCATTTGATTTAATGGTTTTAGAGGTAGCTGCGGCCTGGCCGGTCCGACCTGGTCGTCAGTGTGTTCGAGCCCTAAGCTGAACATCGATAAAGCTAAAATCGTGTGCACTCCCCAGGAAAATGATAACAATGCTATAAAAATCGGGGAAGAACTATTGGAATATGTAGCGGAATTCAATTACCTCGGCAGTTTGATTTCGGAAAAGGCCAATATCAACTCTGAAATTCAGCACAGAATTCGCAGCGCCTCAAGAGCATTCTGGCAATTAAATGACAGGGTTTTCTACAATTATGACTTGAGTACAAAAACGAAACTTGCAGTGTACTGAACAATATAATAAATGCAGTGTACTGAATAATAATAATAATCCCCACCCCGTTATATGGAAGCGAAATCTAGGTGCCGCGCCGTACCGCCAGCATACGAACGCATTAAACCAGTTACAACAGAGACATCTTACACAACTGTTAAGAATCAAATGATACCACCGTGCCTCAAACGTATCGGTCCTTGAAAAAGCTGCGAGAGCGCATAAGTCATGATTACTAAATCTCGCTTAAGATGGGCGGGCCACTTATGCAGGATGCAAGTAAACTGCCTACCAAAATCTCTATTTTACGGTGGGCTTTTAGACGGTAAGAGGAAACCGGGTGGACAACTCAAAAGGCCAAGGATATTTTCCATAAAACTTAAAGGATATAAACATGCAGAATCAGTAGAAGGAAACAGCGCACAATAGAATGCAATGGAGAAGAACTGTAAACTCAGTTAACAACAACCAAAAAGTAAAGAGGCAACAAAGCAATGAGATTTTTGAATGTCCGGAGTGCGGTAGACAGATAACATCACGTATCGGGCTTTTCAGTCACAGAAAAGCTCATGAAAGAAAACGCCTTGCGGAACTATCTTCTGATAAGTGTCAAATACTCGTCAGCGAGTAATGGCAGTAAGTAAGTAAACCAAATAATGGGGGATACAGATAGAAAATTCCTCTGAGATACTGAGTCCATTTTAAGATGTATACTTTGTTTAACAATGTGTAAAATAGCTTTAAGCAATACTACCATATTCATTTTCATTTCGCACACAAACACCTACGTGCTCTTTTCAACATATATTACTTATCCGTTTTAAGCTAAGTACCTGGGTACCTTCTACACATACGCTTACCATAAATCGTCGGTACTTTTACTATCGAAACGGCCACCTAAATTGCCGGTGCACCGTTCAAAAGTGGACGCCAAATGGACAGCCGAGGTTATTGACCAAATATCCTTCGCCATTGCAAAGATACACAAACTGAAATGCTTTCTCATCTGGACCTCGCTTGAAGCGTATCGATCTCGCATACTTATGCAAATCGAGAACGAATTGTAACATATATTATATATGGACTGAATTAATGAAACACCAACATAAAATTGATGGTAACGATTTGAGTTCATTGGTATGTCACTCTGTGACAATAATGACATATATTTTACCTTGCGAATATGAGAAATTTAATATTGGTAAATAGTTATTTTTATACAGTATTTTATCGTCGACCGAAAAAATTTACGAGCGATTACGATGAATTAATTTCGGGAGGCATAATGCGATAATACAATAATAATATAATATCGTCGTATATAAACAATAATTTTTTCCATAGCGAGTTACGTTTAAAAAATATTCAGAAATTATTATTTCAAGGAATTTATTACGAGTAGAAATTACATTGTACGAGTTGGCGTTGGTTTCTATGTGTAATTTGACAAATAAATAAAAGTTGTTAGTTGTCAGTTCCCCCTTTTAGAACTTCTGTCCGTCATATTAAGAAATGAAAGTAAATAATAAAGCGCCTCTCGTGTTTGTGCGCACTCAAAATATTTTTAATATTTTTAAATTTACATTTTTTTAATTGTGAATATAAGTAATATATTACATTTAAATGGAATATATTACATAACAATTATGTCAATTACAGGATTGCAAGCTTGTTTTCTAACATTTTTTAAATAAAATGAATTATAAAATTTCAATATATGTATATTTGTCGTAGGTATGAAAAAAGTTAAATATAAATGGACAAACGCTTACTTACATTGCAATAAAATTTCCACTTTAGTTTTGTAATCCAAACGCAATATTTCTATTTCACAAATAAAAATATCCGACAACACTAAAATTACTGAAAATGGCGGCAAACAAGTTAAAACTGGAAAATATATATGGCTGCATAGATCATCACGCTGTACTATTATGTGTTTGTGGGTTGTAAGAAATAAAAAATATCTAATTATAACTTGTAAATTTTAATATTTTAACATGATTTCAACTTCTGACAATAACAAACTTTTTTGTTATCAAGATGACATGTTAGACGGCAACTGACATATATGTCTAACAATATTTGAATCTCTATTTTGAATGTAATATAATTTCCGGCTACTATAATGCTTTTTTATACTAGGAAAACATTTATACATTCATAAAATACAACAAAGTCTAATAATATAGTTTGAAAACAAAACTCGTAATCCCTATACGAGTACCCGTATACGGTTTACCTTCGTAAATGTAATTTGGGCTTTACGAGTAGAAAAAATATTGTGCTGGGTTGGCGTTGGTTTCAAAATTAGATGATTAAATTTTCGCAATTTTTTACACCATTTGACCGGTGGCGTCTCTAGTGTTTGTTCAGGTGGTTGGTCTTTTACTCCCGCTTATGGCCATCAAAGAAAAAGTTCTAAAGGGGGATGTTTTGTGTTCTCTTTCGTGTCGATTGTTGATTGAATTGGAGCCAGAAATGGCTCAAAACGAAATAAGTAAATTACCATGCAACAGATATTCAGGCTTGGGCGAAAAACGCCATATCCAAACTACTTCCATTTAAATCCCGAATAACTTATGAAAAGGAATACAACAATTTTCAAAAATGGAAGCAATTAAAAACGTGCGAGAAGAAATAAAGTTTTTAACCTATCCTCGCTGTTAAAGTATCATTTAATCTACCCTTGCGGTTAAAGTACTATTTTATCTACTATTTTTGATAGATATAAGGCAATTTTAACAGTTGCTATGGAAAAAAAACATATAAATATTTGTACGAAGTAAATAAGAAATGAAAACCGAAGTAAAAAAAAGTATTTTTGCTTGAAATTAAAACTGATTGCTACTGAAATTAACAGCATTATTTACTTTTGAAATTTAACAGTTGGAGAAATTTAATGTCGATGTGCTTATATTATTACTCGAAAGTTAATTAAAATTAATGATATTTCTTTGATTAACGTCCATAGTTCAATTACTTGAATTAAAATTAATCTACTTATTACAAATTAATTAAATACTTAAACGATCAGGCTTAATTACCAGATCATTTAATTTAGCTTCATCATCTTTATTATTAAATGCTTCAGTGCCTAAGTAAGCCATACTCCTATTTAAACAAACTTTTAATCATTCATATATTAAATAATTATTATAAAATATTTATCAAAATTTTCTGAATCTCATTTTATACATTTATAAATGCTAACTTGAGAACTAATGTCAAATATTATTAAGTATCACAGTTTCGGCAGAATGGCATCGTTAAATGAGACTGAACATATTGAAATTAATTAAATCAAATTGTTTAAGTGATATTTTCAAGTCAATAACGGTTAATAAACGGTTTCAAGTTAATAAACGGTTGGTTTGAGGAACACTGTGTGTATTTCGATTTTTGCTTAGAATTGAAGGAATAAACGAAATATGCAATAATATACAGAGGTAATAATCGACCGTTTTCATACATAACAGAGACCCTGTATAACAAAACTGTCGTTTTACCTACATTGACAAAAATATAAATAAATTTACCACAAAATACTCTTGATATATTACAAAATCTGAGCGACTTTCAAAAATCTAATATTTTCGCATAGTTTCAGAAAATAACGTGATTTTATAATAGTTATTTACAGTACAAGTGTGTTTATGAACATGATTACAACAACGAGTGTCAACGATTAGAATGACGAGGTCGTAGACCGAGTCGTTCTAATCACACGAGTGTTGTAATCATGTTTAAACGCACGTGTCATGTACAACGTTTTATCTAGAACCGAAAAATAAGAAAATGCTGTTTTAATTTTCGTTTATTAGTCGCCCAGTCGCACACCTTTAACACCTTTAACTATGATATTTGTTACATTTTTTTCTGAAAAGTCAGTTTGCCCTGTCAAGTAAACGCGAGCACTTTTTGCCCAGAAAAATCATTTTAAAAATTATGATGAGCGATTCCGAAAGTCTCCCTTCAGATGTAGAAGTTGCCGCAGCACGTGCCACGGAATCATTATTGCCGGAAAAGTTAATATATTTAGATGTTCGTAGTTATTTTTCATTATTATAGAAACTAGTTGTGTTATAGATTCATAACACCACTAATTGTGTTTTGATTCTCATAACGTAACTGAAATACTAAAAAAATAGTGATGTAAAAACGTTACAACTAAACGGTTGTAGATAAAATTATTTAAAGATATTTAATGATTATTAGCAAACGATACTATTTTCACAATTAGCTTTATGAGTGTTTTCACATAAAATTTAAACATATACATACATACAATTTTATAATTAATTATATTATCGTCTAACGAAGAAAGATAATCATTACACTCGGCTACATTTAATTTCTTTCTATTTCATATCTTCTATACAGTGTGTCAATTTTAAAACTTCCCACCCTTAATATCTTTCTTACAGTTAAAAATATGAAAAATTGGAAAGACACGTCAATTTTATTTGTAAGGGGGACACTTAAAATGAATATTTTTAGCCTTTTCTTTTCAACCCCCTAGAAAGGGTAGATGTCACCTTTATAATCTTAAATGGGAATGGGGGTCAAGTGGTACCTCGTTTTAAAGGGCGTTTAATTCTCTTTTCAGTGGTATAATTCTTTATTGCTTTTTATCCAGAGGTTTCCGAATAATCGCGTTTCAAAGGTGCAGAAACAATTAAACGTGCCAGATTTTGGTTTTCAGGTTAGTGTTTACACAAAAGTTATTGCAATGGATCTCCTTGTAGTACAAATGAGAAGATTAGGTTACACCACTTACTTATTATAATTATTATATACTTACATCTTATAAGTTGTTCAAAATGTTGTCCATTTTCGCGTAAACAGTAATAAAGTAAAGAAAATTTCACCGGGAATTGACTGGCATTCTGCTGTAATTCGCCTTTTAAGATCATCAATATCAGTAGACTGCGTTTTATAAACAATGAATTTAAGATAACCCCCAAAAAAAAGTCGAAGTGATCTTGAAAGCCATTCAATTGGTCCCCTTCTGCCAATCCATGTACCTGCAAATCTCTCGTTTAACCACTGTCGGACCGGAAAAAAATAATGAGCTGGAGCACCGTCCTGCTGGAATGTTAACAATTCCTCCTGTGAAACTGATTAGAGGTTGCCACTCATTCGAATTTGAGAAAGGAAATGTTAATGTTTATGATGTTTTCTGTTTATTAGTATTTCGAGTTTCAACCCTCTAGAGAAATGTAATGGCTACGTCCATGTTGCCACCTAATCTTCTAATCATTTGTACTACAAGGAGATCCATTGCAATAATTTTTGTGTAAACACTAGCCTGAAAACCAAAATCTCAATGCAGGCATGTTTAATTGTTTCTGCATCTTTGAAACGCGATTATTAGGAAATCTCTGGACAAAAAGCAACAAAGTAGGATACCTCTGAAAAGAGAATTAAACGTCCTTTAAAACGATGTGCCACTTGACCCCCATTCCCATTTAAAATTGTAAGGGTGACATCTACCCCTCCTAAAGGGTTGAAAGAAAAAGGCCAAAAATATTCATTTTAAGTGTCCCCCTTACAAATAAAATTGACGTGTCTTTCCAATTTTTCATATTTTTAACTGCAAGAAAGATATTAAGGGTGGGAAGTTTTAAAATTGACACACTGTATAACTAATCAAAATTAAGGATTTTGGGCCTTCTACCTCTACTTCTGTAGAAAGTTTCATACCAGTATTTTCTGAAATAAAATAGGAACTTTTTAAACGCCATTTAAAATTTATGTGAGATTTTCTATGAAAAGATCATCAATGCAATACAAGGTATAAATGTGATCAATTAAAAATGATGTCATAGTAGCCGTAGAAATATATGTATATTTAGATTGAGTTTTATATACAGAGTGGTCCGAACTGTATTCCGGAAACTTAAAATAAGTAAAAGAGTTCGTATAAATGTATGTCTTAAAATGCTTAGTTTCGGACATACAGGGTGTAGGAGTTTCATTTTTATTTTCATCTTTTCCAAATAATTTCTAAAGTAACGTCAATATTTGGATGAAAAATGGTGTCTGGGAGTTTTTTGACATGAGAAATTTGATTTTGATGTCAATATCTCCTACTTGTAGAGGGCGCCATATACGTATTTTTTTACTGGTTTTAAGAGTAAAAACTTTTCGTCGAAAAAATACACATTTACGATGGTTTTACGTAAAAAAGTTCTCTTGGTAAAAATCGCTACGAGTAATGGTTCTCGAGATATTTGGAATCGAAATCATCAATACCTGTCATCATTGACATAAATTAAACATGTTGACTAAATAGTTAGTAAACTGAAATCATAAATTTGAAATGTTTTGTATCAAAAGTTCAACAGAAACTTTTTTATCATAATTTTTTTCAAAGAAAAATTTATGATTAATTAAAAAAAAGTTTCCAAACTTACTATTTTAGAATTTCAGTCAAATAACTCAACATGATTATTTTTTGTCAATAATGACATGTATTGACTATTTCCATTCTAAATATCTCGAAAACGATTGCTCATAGCGATTTTTACAAAGAGATCTTTTTTACGTAAAAAACATCGTAAATGTATATTTTTTCACCCAGTAGTTTTATACAGGTACGGACGAAAAGTTATTACTCTTAAAAACAGTTAAAACACATGTAGATGGCGCCCTCTACAAATAGAAGTAATATTGACATCAAAATCGAATTCCTCATGTCAAAAAACTCCCAGACATCAATTTTCATCTAGATATTGACGTTACTTCAGAAATTATTCGGAAAAAATCGAAATAAATATAAAATTTCTACGCCCTGTATCTCCGAAACTAAGCATTTTTGGACATACATTTATAGGAACTGTTTTACTTATTTTTGTCTGTAGAATGTGACGCCGGAGTTTCCGGAATACAGTTCGGTCCACCCTGTATATTACGCTTTCACTGTAATTCTTGATAATGACAAGGGCCAAATGTTATTGCTAGGTATAATTGACGTCTTGTTATAATAGTAGTTAATAAATATAATTTAAAAAACTTGTTTTATTTGCAAATTATTTATATTTCTCTTATCACAATCAACAGTTAATGAAACTATCATGAACTTCAAGAATAGATTTAGTAAAGCTCAAACTGTCCTACGTCTACTGTGACGACGTTTCTATTTTGTCAAATATTTTATTCTGGATAAAAAATTAATTATAATTATTATTAGTATTTCATATGAATGTGTAATTAGAAATTTAATTATCCACTTAGTTTTATCAGTTTAATCATATATTTTTACCTACCTCTTAGTAATTTGTTAGAAACTGTCCTAACTTCAAGGAGTAACTTTAACTTATTATCCCAATTAACAAGTAATTATTAAACCATCATTCTATATACTAATACAATAAGAAACAACAATAAATATGTTAAATAACCCTCATTTATAACAAAGTTGTTAATCCTTCAATTAATATCTCATCAGTTGTGTTTTTTATTTATAAAACATCACGATAAATTATGAAGAAATCACTTCTCCTTTAGCTGGAACAGAAGTAGGTAATTTTATACTCATTAAGTCTGCTCGAGATTGATAATTGGACTTGCGTTTTGTGATTATGGTTAAAACAATCTATTTTAGGTTGAGATGCGTGTTATTATGTTACCAACGCATCAGAAATAATAATAGGTACTACATAAGTTGAGAAATGCAGTTATATTTGTGTCGAGAAAATCTAAAGCAGGCTTTGGGCATTTTCTTTTTTTTGGGTACATATTGTGATGGTGTTAAAATTTCATAGTTTTTAAAATAATTTATATTGAGGGACCTATAAAGCACAAAAATAAAGAACATAAACAATAATAACAAACATAATAAGGGTTGTAAAAAATGTCTATACTCATGTGGCGGATTCATCTCTCCAAAAAAATCCTTTATGGGTATTTCGCTACTGCACTGCAAGAAAATCTACAAAATAAAATAGTTATTTTTTGTAAACACTTCTGGCGTCAAACCTAAATGGACACTGCTTGTCAGAAGATATGTTTACAGTTATACAAATTTGCCTAACAAAGAAAAAAATGCTTAACGTTTCGGAAAGTTTACCTCTTTCCGTCGCGTCGTCGAAAGCAAAAAAATACAAAGAATAAAGAAAAAAACTATTTAAAATATTTAGATTCAACTATTCGAGAACACTTTACTTTTTTAAAACAGATACGTCTACAAGAAACCGTTGACGTTCGAGTACTTAACGTAGGGTACTTAATAAGGTAAAACCAAAAAGCCCCAAACTTTCTGTATGATTATTTTTAAATTTTACGTATGTTATGTTTATTTATGTTATGTTCTTTAAAATCAAAGAAGCGATTGCCATACATTACTAACATCTACAGAGGCATGAGCAATACATTTATTTTTATTAGATTGAATTAAAAAAGCCTCTTTTATTTTTCTTTTAGAGGCTATCGCTTCTTTCATTATAATTTTGGCGTCATTAAAATTTATTCTGTACCCTGTGTTCCATGAATGCTGATAAATCTTAGATTTGTAAAAATCTCCCTTTCTTAAATAATCTATATGTTCTTTAATTCTAACATTTAAGGGTCTAGATGTTTCACCAATGTAACATTTCTCGCATTCACAGGGTATTTGGTATATTACATTTTTTGTTTGTTGTTCTGTATTCATTGGTTTAGTATGTAATAAAACGGATCTAAATGTATTTTGTATTTTAAAAGATTTGGAGTGCAGTGGCGAAATACCCATGAAAGATTTTTTTGGAGATAATAAAGATTATTAAAGAAGATTTTAACAATGCAAAAATTATAATGAAAATAATGAAATGAAAGAACAATCAAAAGAAGAAGTATAAAGCTTCATTTAGAACCTTAGTGGAATAAATTAGTGGTTTCAATTACACTTTATACTTTATAGTTTACGATCATTCCCCACAACGTTTAAAAAAGACAATTAAAATTAATAGAATATACTAGCAACAGCTTGCGTTAGTCAGTTGTATCCATAGAGAAAGCCTAATATTTAGCTTATAAAAGAATCAACTTTTGATTTATAACCACAATTTATCTTGACGGAAGATAATCAAAGGCAAAAATGACATTTCTCGCAAATTTTGAAGTATAATTAGTGGAAAAGTCAAAAGTTTGATAACTTTTTTGTAATCAGGTAGTAATTGTTAATTTTGTTTAACTTGTTATGTCATTTTAACAGAACGTCAACGGTTTTATAGACGTATCTGCTGAAAAAAAACTAAAGTGTGCTTTAATAGTTTTATTTAGATATTTTAAATAGTTTTTTCTTTGTTCTTTGTGTTTTTTTTTTGGTTCCGACGACGGTAAGAGGTATTTATGAAATGTTAAGCATTTTTTTGTCCGTTAGGCAAATTTGTTTATTAGTAAACCACTGTTGACAATTAGTCTCCGTTGGATTGACGCAGCAATGTGTACAAAAATTACTATATTATTTTGTACATTTTCTTACACTGGGGAAATGCCCATAGGACTTTTTTGAAGAGATGAATCCGCCACAGAGGTATAGACATTTTTAATAACTTTTTTATTTTGTAGATTCTCTTTCAGTGGCGAAAAACCTTGATTCTTTTTAGGAAATGAATCAGTCAAAAAGGTACAGAAATTATTTAAAACAATACTTAATATATTATTTTTAATAACTAAGATGACTGCATGACACGAAACATGCTATCTATTCTTCAACAACTTTTTTATTTAGGTTTTCTGATCATTTAAAACAAGAAGACACTTTATTTTAGAGCGAGTTTTATATTTTTAATCTACCTCGTATACAAAATTAGTTAGTTTATTTGTAGTTTCCTGTAATAAATATAAATACATACTTATAGAGATGAGATTCTCATAAATATGAAAGTTTTTTTAAATATCATCAGTTGTGTAAATCCAATTAGTTTCTGAAACTAATCTAATATTAGTTTTATGTATTTTCTTACATTATTATTAAACATTTTTAGGTTAATATGCAATTAACAAAAACTAGTTAATTATAAATGAGAAATTAAAAGTGAAGGGTATTTCTAAATGTGCATGAACAAACACACCGATTCGTGATTAGACGCGTCATGTTATTGCCCCTATGTGAACATTGGAAATTCCATTTTAATGTCTACCAATCACGAAACAGAATTTTAATTGATTTGGGTGATTGTTTTTAATATGGTACCAATTAACTAATTGTTTTTTCATCGGTTTATATTTGGCTGTAAATTAATAATGTCAAAATAATTTTATTATTTTAAAGCTCAGACAAATAATACAAACAAACAAACCTTACTGTACAAAACAAATTTTATCAGTTAATATACAGGATGATCCCAACTGAAGGGTCCAAGGAAAAATATTGATAAGTGCCAATTTATTGATTTTAAGATTTTACAAATATTATAGTAGGTCTAACTGGTCTCTACAAAAAGTATAAAGTATATTTTCATAGTTTCTCTGCAGGGCAATAATATGTCTAATAATATGCATAATATTTTCATTAGTAAAACTTATAATTAGAATAATTTATTAGTTAATAAGTAATATATCTATATGTACCTTTGTTGATGTTGTCCTACGTTTGAAAAAAAATAAGAACAATCTTATATACCGTTTTCAAAATGTTAAATGTTTAATAGCCAAATATGTATTAGAATATTAATCTAGAATAATAAATACAAAATGGAAGCTAACCTGCGGTTAACAGCATTCAACGTGTCGATCGAATCGCTTTCTAATATCGCTGCAAGTGAAAAATATTCCGATTAAGAAAATTGCGCGTGAAAAGCTGAAAAAGTCATTCAAAGCTAAATGAGCCTGTAAACTGGTATATTTGTTCCCTGCCGCGAGAATAGAGAGCTTTGTTAACGTTAAAATACCGTTTTATTAAAACAATTGTTATACTCGATATCCACATACGAATTACAAAACTAATATAGATGCCTAATTTTCTACGTAGGGCAATTTCAAAAAGAAACAGAAAAATTATTAATATTAATTTTATGCGTGTGGACATTATTCCAATTTTGAAAACATTTAAACGTATTATAATTCCAGTATTTAGATGGTTATGTAGAACATAAAAACTATAATCTGTGAGCCATGTACAATGAAATTATGACAAATTTTGGTAATTTTTCTCATAATTTGACTGTCTGTGATACACATGTTATAGTTTTTATGTTTTGTGTTCCCCTATCGGCAAGCGAAGTCAAAGGCTCGTTGTTTGACGACAAAAACAACAGGTTTACTAGGCGCGTTTATACGGGCGACAAAACGTAAGCCTGTTAGTAAGCCTGTTATTTTTGTCGGTCTTTTGCATCTCGTGAGTGGAGTCGCGTTTTGAGACTCGAATATAAATACGGGCCTAGAAGTGAATCGCTATGACGATCTAGTAGATTGTAGATATTGTGTCCCATTCTCATGAGCTATAACTTATCATACAGTCTCAGGGCTTTGACAAAAGCCAGTATCTGAGACGGTTTTATAGAAGTTCCTCCATCTCCGATATCAATCGTACGAGGTGTTCTAGTGTTATCCCATCTTCTCTACAGAATCTGCATTTGCCATTGTTTCTTAGGTTCAATGAAATGATCAACTGATGGTTACTGAGTTTATTGCTCTTGAGGGTGGTTGAAAATCGGATAATATCGAATAATCTTCAATAAATTTAGACACTTGTTAAGATGCTTAAAATACGAAACAATAAAATAATGTAAAAATATTATAATTTTATATAAATAAAATTTTCAAAATTTAAAAAGAAATTAAATAGGAAATACCGTATACCGTTAAAGGAGTAAAGAAACGCCTCGCTAACTGCCTAATAGCGTCCTGCAATAACAACGCTGACCTTGAAGTGATTTAAATGAGCGCCGAGCATGAATTGGAATAAGACGCGCCCATTTCAGATGTGAGACGAGAGAATCCACCGTAAAACCGCATTTTTTCCGCTCCGTAAGAAACGTAATGCCAAAGGGCACGAACTTGTAATGAGACGGTTGCCGGAATGTTCATAACAACCTTTGTACGTTCTGCAAGGTCTTGATCGTTAAGATCTTGTTTTGTAGATATCAACTTATAATAATTTACAAAAAATACATTTTATATTATGCAAGAATTTGTTTCTGAAGATTTTTATTGAGAATTCATAGTACATAGAGTAGGTATCCACTTATTTCTAGTTTATACTATAATTGATTTTATGGCCCAAGTAGCATTTTTGGACACATTTTAGGTAGTGTTTTTAAAAATTGTGGCTGTTTCTTGACACAAAATGGAAACAGTATGCCACAAATAGGAAACATTTTCGAAACCTATATATTTTATATGGCTTTATTACGCGTGTTTTCAATGTGGTGGCACTAGCCAGTTTCCTGAGATGTTTTGAAGCGAAATCAAAACTTTTAGAGGAAATGTTTCGAAACATTTTCTGCAATTTGTGTCCAAGATGTTCCCGTTTTCAGCAGCCATTGTTTCTGAATGTAAACAAACAAAATACCAAACTAAAATAGTCTATGTCTGTGTGTGGATTTCAAAATGAAAACAACCATCAACAATGTCGACTTTCGCCATATTTTTTTTGTCTAAAGATCTTTGTTTTTAGGTTTTCTCGCACAAAAAATGTCTGGCAAACGCAAATTCGTCCTTTAATTTAATAATGTACTTTCATATTTTTAATGCCCTTTCTATACATCATTATTTGTTGCTACAAAATATTTTTGTTTGAAATGTAGATTTTTATTTTCACTTCAATATCATGTTTCTGAAAATAAAAATATATAAATCAATGTAAGTAGAACGCGTTCTTATGAGTTTAAAAGCTCAACAGCCCATAAAAACATATATGGTTAGTTAAAAACGCTATTACTAGCCAACATGGCGGAATTTTTAATTCATTATTTTATAAAATTGACATGGAGTCGGACACAAATCATCTACGTTATATCATATTTGTGTCTAAAAAGAGAGAAACTCGTGTTTCGAAAAAGAATCGACAATAAATGGTGACCTTGTTTCCAAAATGTTTCGATTTAGCGCTATCTGTGTAGAAATTTCGAACTAGTGACCTGTCAACAACGCTAATCAAAACTTGTGGTCAAAATAATTAAAACATTTTTATTTACTTATTATACACAACTAAAACATAAAAACATGTATTGCATTGTGCAAAAAAGAGAAAAAAACGTTCTCAGATGGATTTTGTTTCGGTTTTGTGTCTAAAAATGCTACTTGAGGGTATAAATCCCACAAAAATGAGGGAAAACATTTTGTCGGGACTTGCATAGCAAAATAAAACACTAATTCAATGTCGGCATATTATGCCGTAGTGTATTAGTGTGGATTTACATGTATCCGTAATGCGTCGTCCGTCGTTGATTATATGCAATTTTATTGGTTTATTTAAAAAATGACACCTTATACTTAAAAATAATTGGAGTGACGGAACCACGGACGACGCATTACGGATGCATACAAACTCACCTTTAGTATTTTATTTTGCTGTTTAGTTTGTTGTAACGATAAATAGATTAAATATTAAAAAAAAACAGAGCCGAACTTGAAATTATTTTAAATAAATTGTGTTCAAATGGCCGAAACTCACTTAATTGTGGCATATCGTTGTACTCCGGAGACCGGGGTTCTTCTAAAACCTGAAATAAAAAATGCAGGTCCGTATTTAAAAAATTAAGTTGGCCTCTGTATCCTACAAATTATCAGCTAATTTGAAAATGTAAAATACTACCAGATAACCTAATAAAAGTGGCTATGAGAATGTGCAGTAAGTTTTTTGATTTTCTAAAAAATAATTTTAATTTTTAAAATAAAGTGGTTTTCCAAAAAATCAGTTTTTTTTTTCAAAAAACTCAACAATCAACAGAAATTTTAAAGCTTTTGATGGCATCTTGGAGAACATCCAAAAGCGCAACTTAACAATGTTTGTATCTATTACGATTACCAAGACCACCAATGCTCGTACTCCCAATTTGTAGCACCCTGTATAGTCAAAACTGATAAAAAAAAACATTTGATCACGTGTAAGGTGTACTTTACAGGAACTATAACTACCCTTTACTGATTTATGTTTCCTTCCTATAACTGAACTTATTACGTGCTCGAAGAATCTAAAAACATAACTTAAAAACCCGGTTTCCATTTTGTTGTGCCTCGTTCGCTTCTGTAAACAGAACAAGTTGAAGGCTAAGGTGATTAAGAAATTCGATTTCCTCAAGCGATCTATCTTGCACTAAGTTTAATTCCAGCGATTAGTTTTGGTCTTGTTGAGCAATACGTGAAAAGCATT
>NW_022147214.1:0-23967 GCF_002938485.1 Sitophilus oryzae | reverse complement strand
TATAATTATTTTTTCCACCTGTACATTTTGTACATATGTTGCTTTAAAAAAATCTAAAATGTCAATATTCCATGGGTATAGTGATAAATGAGGTCTAAATTATAAGAAAATGCATTTTCTACGAAAACTTGAAAAGATAGGTAAAGAATGGTACAATACAATTTTATAGACAATTAAAATGTGCCTCTGATTCACGTAAAATATACAGGGTGTTCTATTTAAACTAAACAAGTTATTGCCGTTTAAAGGTAGTAATTATTTAATATAAGTTTTTTGACACTCTGTATAATGTAGTATAATTTTTATTATTGCAACACAATATCTGATCAATAAATAATCTTCAGTAAATATTTAGTATTAAAAACTTTGATACCCTTGGAGAAATGACGCCTTCAAAACTGCAATTTCACAAAACTGAAAATATTTCAAAAACGCGTGATAAACCTTAATCAAATTTACCTTTACTTCAATCGTACAATGTAAAAATAGAATAATATACAGGGTGTTCCATTTAAAAAAAAATACAACTATAATATTTTTTAGTTATTTGGGACACTCTGTATCGTGTAAAATTATTCTTAAATTGTAGCTTTAATAGTCCTTCAACGGACCCAATACTTACAATTTGTAAAAATCTAATCGTTTAGCTACAATACTCCGTGTCGTATGTGGTGAACAACCCTGTATAATTTTTCTTCCTTTTCCTCTTACTGCAGCTTCTTGAAGTTCTGATCAGTGTTGCTGAAAGTACCAGTCCCAGTGAGTTAGTTAATAATAAACTGTGCTCAAAAATATGATTCTGTATTAATTCAAAATTAATTCGCCGATTACATTCAATTTCTAACCTTGTTTTGAATGCTGAGGCGTAAATAAGCCTGATAGATAGTAAACCTAATATGATAATATTAGTATTTTGAAGAAAGATATTTTTTATATTAAAAAATATGTCGATGTGTGTCAACGATGGTGTGAAAAAATTATACATTTACAAGAAGAGAAAGAAAAAACGCAAAAAATCGACATCAATGAATATTGAATATTGATTTTATAAAATTTAAGTATTTTGTATCTGAAAGAATAAAAAGACGAATAATTATTTAAAAATTAGCATAATATAAAATATATTTTTTTCAAACGTCACAAAAGTATAATTATTATTATACTTTTGTGTGACATATTATATTATTATTAATTTTTGCGACCTGATTGACAATATAAAAGTTTAAACATAAAAGTAAAGCACTTTACTGATGAATCATAAAAGTAAAGCACTTTTACTTACTTTTGAATCTATTTAGAAAGATTAACAAATGGTAGGTACTTTTGGATGTAAATTCTGTGAATACTTATTTTTAGCACTGTACATGGTGTCTTTGTCGGGACTACGTTTTCTGGTAAAACCTCTTCTTTAAATTTTAAACCATGTTGTTGGTTTGAACCAACACTCTGGTTGTTTAAGAGTGCTTTTTTTGTTTAAGAGTGCAACCGCACTCTTAAACATTCTTTTCATTTTTGTAGTCTGCCTTCATCAAAAACAATAACTTTGTCACTAGTAACTTTTTTACAAACTACACAACTTAAATGTTTATTTGACTATTTGCAGTAATTATTCTAAACTATTTACACTATGCACGTCAATATTTAATTTATAAATACATATTTGGTACATGGTAACTTAATTCCAACAAAATAATCTCTGAAATTAAAAGCCTGCAAATAATTGAAATGAAACCGAAAAATTGTTTTTATGAAAATTTGAAGTATACATACACCAAAATATTGTTACGTCAGCCGCATCGTGGCTGCCGACAGGTCTCAATAAACTATCTTTTCGCGCTTATAGATACTATAAGACTTTTTTGTCGCGCTCATTTAAAATCTTATTCGCGTCTGGCAAGTATTAAATCCCATTGAATTCGTCTGGCAATTAACACATATTTTTTTAATATCATCTAATAAACACGCTGTAAAAATTTTAGAATGCCTAAAGTATGTTTTCCAGGTATAATAACTAAACATATTTGGACGTGGTCTGGTTACACTTTAAACCCGGAAAAAGTCTGGCACACTTATTTGTAGGTTAAATCGATGCTAAAATTATATATAAAAATAAACAAATTTCAAGTTGCCTAAAGAATGTTTTTTGAATTTATTTTTTTGCAAATGTTATGAGTTGCGCAGTAGCGAAATACCCCCAACCCCCCAGCCAGACTTAGGATTCTGGGTTCACCAGTGAATAAACTATACATTTTTAGTTATTCTAGCTTGCCTAAAATATGTTCTCTAAATATGTCGTCAGCTCTTAGGCTATAATATGACATACAGTAAATTAGGTATATTAAATTCTAGAGGACAAATCGAAATTAAATATCCCAAATTTGATAGCTAATATTGAAAGTAATTTAGATTAAGGTTATACTTATTACATACATATTCGTATGTTAGTACAGTTTTTTTAATGCTTAAATAAAGAATAGAAATAATATTTGAATACAGGTATGTAAATATAATACACACATTAATCTTATATAAATAAAATGGAAAGTACACCTGAAAGTTAGAATATTAGCATAAATTTATTATACATTAGTAATAGGTACAACAAATATAGGTAACAGATTTGAGAAAATAATTGTAGGTTGAATATGACAAATGTATGTACATTATTATATATATATAAAGGATTCTACAGCTCTGGCTGCCTTCCTTCCATCAACCGGGTCCTCCATTCGTCTCGATCATCCCATGTTCCCTCTCGTAGTCCTCTCCGCTGCATAGACTCGTCCACTTCATCTCGCCATGATCTTCTTGGCCGCCCTCGCTTTCTTCTTCCAATCGGGCTCCACTCTGTCACTCTGTTAATCCATCTATTTTCCGCCCTTCTAACATGACCGTACCATACCAATCTTTTCGTTTCTATGTACTTTAAGACGTCGGTCTTTCTCCCCATTCTTCTTCTTATTTCCTCATTCGTGACTCGGTCTCTTCTGGTTAGTCCACAGCATCTTCTCCAATACATCATTTCGGTGGCCAGAATTTTTCTTTGGTTGTTTTTGTTTATGACCCATACTTCTGCTGCATATGTCATGATACTCTGAATAATTGTTTCATATATCAATGTTTTAGTCTTTTTCCTGATATTTCTATCCCAGATAACGGAGTGCAGTTGTTGTATACAGGATCTTGTCTGTCCAAGTCTGACATTTATATCTTCTTCCGTAGTTGCGTTTTTCGATAGTGTAAATCCCAGGTATTTAAAGTTATTGGTTCCCTTTATTTCCAGGTGGTCTTCTATTTGTAAATCAGCTGTATCTTCCTCTGTTGTCATGTACATGGTTTTCTTCAGGTTTATTTCTAGTCCTACTTTTTCATACTCTTCATTTAGCTTCCTGAGCATATAACTTAGATCTTCCTCATCCTGGGCCATCACCACCTGGTCATCTGCAAAGCAGAGCGTGTAAAGATGTTCATTTCTTAGAGGGATTCCCATACCTTCACATTTGCGTTTCCAGGTTGTCAGTGCATGTTCCAGAAATATTTTAAATAATGTTGGCGATGTTGGACATCCCTGGAGCAGCCCCTTCGATGTTGTTAAGCTGTTTACTATCTTGTTCCCTACTTTTATGTGTATTTTGTTGTTCCTATATAAAGTCTTCATTGCATTTGTGAGTGTTATCGGTATGTCCAGTCTTTCCATCGCTTTCCATAGTTCTTTCCTGGGTACAGTGTCATAGGCCTTCTTTAAATCGATGAATGCTAAGTGTACTGGTTTGTTCTTTGCTTTTTTTTTCTCCAATAATTGTTGGATCGTGTAAATATGATCTATGCATGATCTCCCTGCTGTAAAACCTGCTTGTTCTTCTCCGATTTTTCCTTGTATGTTCTGTTCTAATTTGTCTCTCAGTACTCTACCATATAGCCTCCCCATGGTTGCTATGACACTGATCCCTCGATAGTTATCGCACTGTCTTCTATCTCCTTTTTTGAAAATCGATGTTAGCTGTGCTTCCTTCCATTCGTCTGGTATGTTATGTCCATTTATTGCTTTCCCAAACATTCCATGTATGATTCTGAATAATTTTTCTGTGCCGCATTTTATGAGCTCTGGTGCGATGTCCCCTGGTCCTCCTGCTTTTTTGTTTTTTATTGTTTTAATTGCCTTTCGTATATCTTCTATTGTTATAGGTATATGTTGTGCTCTAGGTTGTCCCTCTTCTTCTTGTCTTTCCTCTATAAACTTTTGTCTTGTTTCCGTGAGTAAATCTTTGTAGTGATCTTTCCACTTCTCAGGTTCAATGTATGATATTGTCAAGAAAAATGGCGCATCCGCCAGAAATTAAAAATGTATTACTGGTTGCCTGCACAACCGCAACGTATCTCGCCAGAAATTAAAAGACTTTTTCAGGCGCCATCTTTTAGTCAAGTCGAGAAGTGCAGGAATCAGACAATAGAATTGTCTGGTAATGAAGAAGCACGCCTGAGAATTGGGGAAATTTCGAGATGCAGTCAATAGAGTATATAAGCTGGAGCCATCGACAACTGAGACAGTTTTTGAAATTTGAATATACCGCGTGAAAATTGAAAATCGGACAATTTGGTGAAGGAATCTTATAAATAGTTAGTTTGTTGTGTGTTATAAGTTAGTAATTGTGTATAAAGTGAGAAAATAAATTCGTTAAGTATTTTATCGCGAGTTTAAATTAGTGGACCCACGGAATCCGTAACAATTGGTGTCAGAAGTGGGATTCAAGAGGATTTTAAGCAGAAATTAAGTCAATTGGAAGATTTTAGACCGAATGAAGAGTATTTTTATGGTTAGCTGCAAGGAACAAGCGAAGAAAATGGAGGAAGTGGGCAAATTATTGGGCAATTTTATGGAGAATATGAGAAGAGAGAAGGCAGAAGAACAAGAAAGACTCCGTAAAGAACGAGAGAAGAAAAGCAGAGCCCGACTAGAAAGAGAAAGCAAAGATAAAGAAGAGGAAAAATTACAACGACAAAAAGAAAAACAAGAAGAACAGGACCGGCTTTGAGAAGATTTTCGGAGATTTTGAAATTCCAACAACAACAAGATAAACAGGAAGAACAGGACCGGCTTGAAAAATTTTCCAAGATTTGAAAATTCAACGACAACAAGACAAAGAAGAAGAACAGGACCGGCTTGAGAAAGATTGGGTAATTTGAAATTCGTTTGGAGGAGCCGACGTCAGAGAGAAAAGCAAGAAGAACAGGGACCGGTTTCAGAAAATCTTAGAAAATCAGGGAATTGACTTTCAGAAAAGCTTCGGAGACATGGAAAAAAGCAACAAGCAATGTTGGAAATGCGTTGCCAGAACAGCAGAATCCACCTTCAAGAAGCCGTAGAAGATCTTGAGGAACGCCTTCAGCAGAAAATGGAAAAATTAGAGATGGACCTACAGAAGACCAAGGTACAAGTAAAGACACCTGGCGTTCATGGAACTGCGAACCTCAAGGCCCCGACCTACGATGGACAAACCACCTGGACGATGTACCACCGCCAGTTTGAAGCAGCCGCCGCTGCCAACGGATGGACTGACCAGGAGAAAGCAGCGGCACTTGTCATCGCGCTGCGTGGCCCTGCCCTGGAACTGTTGCAAACTATTCCTGCAGCCCAACAGCAGGAATACCAAACTTTGGTCGCTGCACTGGACAGAAGATATGGCGACCAACATCGACGCCAACTTTACCAGGCACAGATCAAGACACGCCTGCAGAGGTCCGGAGAGAGTCTGCAGGAATTTGAAGCAGACTTACGTCGGCTGGTACACCTAGCGTATCCTGAAGCACCGGAAGGATTTAGGGAGGAACTCGCTGCTCAGTGCTTTATCAGCGGACTGAGGGACAACGAGTTACAGAGGGCGCTGCAAATATTCCGATTTTCTACCAGCAGCGAAGCACTGGTCAGGGCGCTGGAAATTGAAGCTGCTTTTAGCGCCATCCCTAGACCGAAGATAAGATCAGTAACGGTCGAGGAACAGCCCGAAAGCACTCACAGGGGTTTGGAGGAGACGTGTAAGAAAGTCGACAAACTATGTAAGCTACTGATAAATAAGGGAGTCAACAACACCGGAAGATCCCAGGACATAAGGTGCTTTAGATGTGGCAGGAATGGCCACATCAAACGGGATTGCCGCGTCCAAATGCGATTCCGTTTACCATCGAGAGAACATAGGCTCCAGGAAATCAACACTAATGAGCGAGTATTGGCTGAAGAAAACAGAGCCCCAAGGATGTTTTCCGTTAGGAGTCTAGGAAAAACCGCTGACAGTTTGGTGATCAACGGGAAGGTCAATGGTAGAAGAATTCGAATGACTGTGGATACAGGCGCTATGGTATCGTTAGTGCGGACTAACTCAGTGCAAGGATTGAAGATGATGCCTCTTAGAAGAGAATGTATTTACGTACAGTTACGGGGAAATGGCCGTTGTACGGGGAGTAGGCTTTCATAGAACTGGAGCAATTTAGAAGTTTCGGCATAGCGTTTTAGTGGCAGACATTGAAGATGATTTTATCATGGGTATGGATGTGATCAGTCAACATGGTTTTTCGTTCGATCACCATAGAAACATCCTGAAAATCTGAAATGAGGAATTTTCTGTATCTAAAGAGAAGAGACCAGAAATATGGAAGAAAGATCATCGAAAATTGTGATGATACCTGGTGATACCAAGAAGACTGTGTCTCGGAAACTAGAGAAAACCGCTGGGTGCTGTAGGACGGTACAAATTATCGACAACGACCTAGATCGACGACGAGCTACCTTGGACAAGAAAATGAAACATCGCGAAAGCTAACTATCAGAATAAGGAATTTTAAGCTTAGAACTGACGAACCATGGACGACGATAAGCAATTGAGGAAAGATCAAATGGAAGATCCAGAGATCGGAGCAATACTACGGCTCAAGGAAGGTAACGGCGAGAGACCACCGTGCAGGATATTGCGGACAGAGGGCCGTTTCTCAAAGCTCTCTGGGCTCAGTGGAATTCACTGGTGATTGAGAATGGATTGTTAAAGCACGTGGAAAGTGTGGATGGCAGGACAGTAACAACTCAGTTACTGGTACCAAGGAAGAAAGTTACCCAGGTATTGGAAGAAATTCACGGTAGAACTGGATCTATCTTTGGTAAACAAGACCTTGAGCAAGCTGAGAGATCGTTTTACTGGGTGGATTATTGCGAAGATGTCAAGAAATGGTGTCGACAATGTAAACTTGTGCAGCCAAGCGACCAAGCACTCGATCTGGGAGGAAAATGGAACAAGATAACGTTGGACTGTCGTTCGAAAGAATCGTTAGGAAGGAAAGATTATTGGGAATCTATAAGGCCGTGAGAAGTAAGATTACGCCAGCCAGTGACCGGATGAAAGCTCGTGTTACGACCTCAGAGCTAATTCTACGGGATTTCTGACAGGACGATAGGGTATGGTTGTATAACCCACAGCGTGCAGGGAAAGGGAGGTCCCCTAAAGTTAACTCCAGCATGGGAAGGTCCTTACACAGTCATCAAGAGGATAAAATGATGTTGTAAAACTGATTCAACGCAGCCCTGTAGAAGTAAGATGAAAGTAGTTCATCTGGATCGATTGAAGAGATACCCAGACAGGGAAACCTTAATCGGGATGATCAAACCTGAGAAGGGGGCAATGTCAGAAGAAATATGGCGCATCCGCCAGAAGCTGCACATGTATTACTGGTTGCCTGCACAACCGCAACGTATCCTCGCCAGAAATTAAAAAGAATTTTTTCAGGCGCCATCTTTTAGTCAAGTCGAGAAGTAACGTTGAACCGTCGACAATAGAATTGTCTGGTATGAAGAAGCATAAGGCTTTCCGAGAATTGTGGAAATTTCGAGAAGCAAAATAATAGAGTATATAAGCTGGAGCCAATCGATAACTATAGACAGTTTTTGAAATTTGAATATACCGCGTGAAAATTGAAAAATCGGACAATTTGGTGAAGGAATCTTATAAATAGTTAGTTTGTTGTGTGTTATAAGTTAGTAATTGTGTATAAAGTGAGAAAATAAATTCGCTAAGTATTTTATCGCGTATTTAAAATTAGTGGACCCACGGAATCCGTGTAACAATTGGTGTCAGAAGTGGGATTCAAGAGGATTTTAAGCAGAAATTAAGTCAATTGGAAGATTTTTAGACCTGAATAAGAGTATTTTTTATGGTTGGCAATAAGGAAAAGCGACAAAAATGGAGGAAGTAAGCAAATTATTGGGCGATTTTATGGAGAATATGAGAAGAGAGAATGTAGAAGAACAAGAAAGACCTGTAAAGAACGAGAAGAAGAGTGAGCCCGACTAGAAAAAGAGAAAGCAAAAGATAAAGAAGAGGAAAATTACAACGACAAAAAGAAAAACAAGAAGAACAGGACCGAAGTTTTTGAGAAGATTTTTCGGAGATTTGAAATTCCTAAACAACAAATAAGATAAACATCAGGAAGAACAGGACCGGCTTGAAAAAATTTTTCCAAGATTTGAAAATTTCAACGACAACAAGACAAAGAAGAAGAACAGGACCGGCTTGAGAAAAATATTGGGTAATTTGGAAATTCGTTTTGGAGGGAGGGGACGTCAGAGAGAAAGCAAGAAGAACAGGACCGGCTTCAGAAAATCTTAGAAAATCAGGAAATTGACTTCAGAAAAGCTTCTTCGGACATGGAAAAAAAAAGCAACAAGTAATGCTGGAAATGCGCTGCCAGGAACAGCAGAATCACTTCCAAGAAGCCGTAGAAGATCTGGAGGAACGCCTTCAGCAAAATGGAAAAATTAGAGATGGACTTAACAGAAGACCAAGCGGTACAAGTAAGACACCTGGCGTTCATGGAACTGCGAACCTCAAGGCCCCTGACCTACGATGGGCAAAACCACCTGGACGATGTACCACCGCCAGTTTGGAAGCAGCGGCTGCTGCCAATGGATGGACTGACCAGGAGAAAGCAGCGGCACTTTGCCTCCATCGCGCTGCGTGGCCCCTGCCTCGAACTGTTGCAAACTATTCCTGCAGCCCAACAGCGCAGGAATACCAAACTTGGTCGCTGCACTGGACAGAAGATATGGCGACCAACATCGACGCCAACTTTACCAGGCACAGATCAAGACACGCCTGCAGAGGTCCGGAGAGTCTTCTCAGAATTCGAAGCAGACTTACGTCGCCTGGTACACCTAGCGTATCCAGAAGCACCGGAAGGATTTAGGGAAGAACTGGCTGTGCTCAGTGCTTTATCAGCGGACTGAGGGACAACGAATTGCAGAGGCGCTGCAAATATCCTGGATTTTCTACCAGCAGCGAAGCACTGGTCAGGTTGGAAATCGAAGCTGTATTTAGCGCCATCCCTAGACCGAAGATAAGATCGCTAACGGTCGAGGAACAGCCCGGAAGTTCTCACATACGTTTGGAGGAGATGTTTAGTAAACTATGTTAGTTACTAGTGAACAAGAGTAGCAACAACACCCAGACAGAGAGCTATAGAAGATCCCAGGACATAAGTTGCTATAGATGTGGCAGGAATGGCCACATCAAACGGGATTGCCGCGTCCAAATGCGATTCCGTTTACCATCGAGAGAACATAGGCACCAGGAAATCAACACTAATGAGTTGAGTATTGGCTGAAGAAAACAGAGCCCCTCTAGGATGTTTTCCGTTAGAGTCTAGGGAAAACCGCTGACAGTTTGGTGACGGAAGGTTAATGGTAGAAGAATCTGAATGACTGTGGACACAGGCGCTATGGTATCGTTGATGCGGACTAACTCAGTGCAAGGATTAAAAATGATGCCTCTTAGAAGAAGAGTGTATTTACGTACAGTTACGGGGGAAATGGCCGTTGTACGGGGAGAGGCTTTCATGGAACTGGAGTTAGGGAATTTGAAGTTTCGGCATAGCGTTTTAGTGGCAGGCATTGAAGATGATTTTATCATGGGTATGGATGTGATCAGTCAACATGGTTTTTCGTTCGATCACCATAGAAACATCCTGAAAATCGGAAATGAGGAATTTGCTCTATCTAAAGAGAAAAGACCAGGAAATATGCAAGCAAGATCAGCGGAAATTGTGATGATACCTGGTGATGCCAAGAAGACTGTGTTCGGGAAAATGGAGAAAACCTCTGGATGCCGTGTAGGACGGGTACAAATTATCGACAACGAGCCAGATCGACGACGAGCTACCTTGGACAAGAAAATGAAACATCGCGAAAGCACTATCAGAGTAAGTAATTTTAAACTATGAACTGACGCACAATGGACGACGACACAATTGAGGAAAGATCAAATGGAAGATCCAGACATTGGAGCAATACTACGGCTCAAGGAAGGTAACGGCGAGAGACCACCGTGGCAGGATATTGCGGATAGAGGGCTCGTTTTTAAAGTTCTCTGGGCTCAGTGGAATTCACTGGTTATTGAGAATGGATTGTTAAAGCGCACGTGGGAAAGTGCGGATGGCAGGACAGTAACAACTCAGTTACTGGTACCAAGGAAGAAAGTTACCCAGGTATTGGAAGAAATTCATGGTGGTAAAACTGGAGCCCATCTTGGGGTAAACAAGACCCTGAGCAAGCTGAGAGACCGTTTTTACTGGGTGGATTATTGTGAAGATGTTAAGAAATGGTGTCGACGTTGTAAGATTTGCGCAGCTAGACAAGGACCAAGTACTCGATCTGGAGGAAAAATGGAACAAGATAACGTTGGACGGTCGTTCGAAAGAGTCGTTAGGAAGGAAAGGTTATCGGGAATTCATAAGGCCGTGAGAAGTAAGATTACGCTAGCCAGTGACCGGATGAAAGCTCGTTACGACCTCAGAGCTAATTCTACGGGATTTCAACAGGACGATATGGTATGGTTATATAACCCACAGCGCACGAAAGGGAGGTCCCCAAAGTTAACTCCAGCATGGGAAGGTCCTTATACAGTCATCAAGAGGATAAATGATGTTGTGTATCGGATTCAACGCAGCCCTAGAAGTAAGATGAAAGTAGTTCATCTGGATCGATTGAAGAGATATCAGACAGGAAACCTTGATCGGGACGATCAAATTTGAAAAGGGGGCAATGTCAAGAAAAATGGCCTATCCGCCAGAAATTAAAAATGTATTACTGGTTGCCTGCAAACCGCAACGTATCCGCCAGAAATTAAAAGACTTTTCAGGCGCCATCTTTTGTAGTGGGAAGTCGAGAAGTATGAATCAGACAATAGAATTGTTCGGTATGAAGAAGTACGCTTCGGAGAATTGGGGAAATTTCGAGAAGAAGCAGTCAATAGAGTATATAAGCTGGAGCCATCGACAACTGAGACAGTTTTTGAAATTTGAATATACCGCGTGAAAATTCGAAAAATCGGACAATTTGGTGAAGGAATCTTATAAATAGTTAGTTTGTTGTGTGTTATAAGTTAGTAATTGTGTATAAAGTGAGAAAATAAATTCGTTAAGTATTTTATCGCGAGTTTAAATTAGTGGACCCACGGAATCCGTAACAATATGTATGATCTTTCTTTCCTATCGGATCTCAATTCCTTAATCACTCTCCATGCTTCTGATCTTCTAGCTCCACCGATATATTGGTCCAAGTTCTGGCAGTTTTTTTCCCAATTTTCGTTTTTTCTCTCTGTTTACCATCCCTTTTAACGTCTCTGTTTTTTTCTCTATATTTTTTGTAGTCATCTTCATTCCTGGTACTCAGCCATTTATTGCATAGTTGTTTTTTTACATTTAATTTCGTTAATCGTCGTTTCACTAAGATTGTATTCGAAAGGTCGTTGTTTTCTCCTTCTACTTCCGGAGGGCTTTCCATCCTGCCTGTAGCATACTTTCTTTGATGTGCTGGTATGTGTCTTCCATGTTATCATCGTATCTAAATTCTATGAGTTTCTGGTCAAGTCTTGTTTGGTATAGATGTCGTGTGGATTCATCCTGTAATAATTGTATTGTACATTATTACAAATGAATAAAGAAAATATATACGGTATAGGGGTAGAGGTTAAAAATAACATTACTCTCAAGCACTTTCATTATTTCTAAAGTTAACAACAACTCATTTGTAACTTACTTTAATAGTGAAGGCTCGTATATACCCAACCCCCCACCGTGGGAATTTTTGAACTAAATATTTTTGCTTGGTATTGTCATGTAGCTGTTTGTTGTTGGGGAATTATTAGGCAAACAGCTAAAAATGTTTGCCTAATGCCACTATAGCATAGCCCTGAAAAACGTAGAAAACTGAGGAAAAATGAAAAAAAAAAATGTTTAACCTTTAAACCTTTTTTAATAAACTAATTTTTTAAACAAAGCAAAAAAAAGAACTTGGCCACTCCTATAATATGAGCTTGGCCACTCCCAGTAATACAGAGAATTTAAAACGCCCGCGCAAAAAATTTCCCACAATCCATCTCGACAGTTGTTTGTTTTTGCATCGTGTATTATTCAGTTCTTTGATTTAGTGAAATTCGAGGTGAATTCGGTCGTTTGTCGATATTGGATGGGCTTAAAAATGACTGAAACTAACAAAACTGGTTGAGTTTGACTTAGTTTTTTCTTATACTCATAGTTCTAGCCTTGTTCTAGCAGAAATTCTATCCTAACCTCAACTAATGTCGAAAAAACGACGAACAACTCAGGTTCTCACAATGAAGAATTTGTGACAAAATTATAGGTGAAAATTTGTTGAAAATCGCTTGTTCTTTATCTCTAAACCCATTTTCGTGTTTGATCTATTCAAACAGAAATCCTATTTTTGGGTTTAAATTGTGAGTTTCTGGAATGTGTGGTGTTAGAAATTATACCTGTATCCTGTGTGCTAACTTTGATGTAAACTGTTGCTGCTAGCTCTGCTGCTAGACATAAACTGCTAAACTCCATAAAGGGTAGTATAATCTGGTATAATACCATACGATCGAAAAAAACGGCGTCAGAGGTGGCTTGGAAATGAAGATTGCTGTTATTTTGTACGTAAAATTATAGGAGGAATGTCATCGATCGTAATTTTCAAGCCAATTGAACGCCGTTTTTTTTCGATGGTACAGCATAAATTGAAAGCTCTTAACTCATACAAATAAACTTCTAAATTTTGACGCAAAATTCATTGACATAATATGTAGGTATATTTTAGAGCTGTTAATAAAAATATCCAATGAATAACGTCAAAATGTGGCTAAATAAAACTAAATCGCAAACGTTTTTACTATAAACTAAGGATGAAGTAAGTATTGTCAAATAACAGTCCTCATATAATGCCCTAAAAATATTCTATAATGCTCCCAACATCATCCTTGTATTATCCTAGAAATATCCTAAATAATCGTAAAAGGTTTGCCTAGGGATGTCTTGAAGATGCCTTTTTTTGTCCCACTTGGATATCCCATAAATATCCTCCTCTGGTTTTTGGATATCCCTAAGATATTTACTATATCTTTGGTCGATATCCTCAAGATATCTATGGATTGTGTTGTGTTATATGGGATCCAAGAAATTTCCAGACGTAATCATTAACGTTGGCGCTTTTCATACCATTTTCTATTATTTTGGATGCCTAAGTAAATTGAAAAATGTTTTTTACTTGTTTGATACAGGGGTTGGAAACAAACGAACGAAGGATCATTAATGTTACCACTATTTCTGGGATTTAGGTAAGTGGGCAAAGAGTCATGCTACGTTTAATATGCTTGCATTATCACACATGTGACACCACCAGTTCTTTGTTCGGCGTGGAAAGTTGTCGATAAAATCTAAATTAGAAAAATATTCTAAATATGTAACTATCATTATATCATTAGGGAAAATCACTTACACTTACAGAAAATCTAATGTCAGACCTAGAGGAATTCGTGTATTACTTGTACACTGATAAAGAATACACAGATATAAATATATAAAATACGTGACGAGTTCACACCAAAATACTCCACAGTGACATATGCTTCATCGCCAGATCCACAAGGTAAGCTGAAAATTAAGTTTACTACCGTCTTGCAAAGCTTCTCTGGAAATCCACATCCGTCGTAAAACTCAGTGCTACATATGGAATAATGCCAACGTCGCTGCTCAATAACACCAGGTCCACAACTGAAGATTGATTGGACTGCTGGGGATCCGTTCCCTCCGAACCAACTGGTGTGTTGGAAAAAGCTATCATCCAGATGAGATTGAACAGTTAGACCCAGACCTCTTTAACCTTACTGATATACTCACATGAGGATTATGAAGATGAAAAAGGAAGCTATTGATTACATAGATGCAACTTTGGACATTTCTTGATTCGTTTATTTTCATATGCAGGCATAATTTAAAATTTCTGTGTTTTTCATGTTATAAATGAATCAAATTAAGAATTTGGAACCGAAAAAGACACGAAAAACATTAGATGTTGGAAACTATTTTTCCAAGACCTCCTTGATAAAACAAATAGTGTTTTTAACACATTGTTTCATTTACACTCTAGATTGAAATTTAAAATATAGGCAAAGTAGAAATATATCCGGGGTGCCATTTAAAAATCAAAAAGTTGCAGTCATTTCCGGTGAAACAGGAAGTGACCAAAAACAATTGAATACGTCAATCAATCCTAATTTATGTCATATACTAACATACCAAAACTCGTTTTTTTTCTGAAATCTGAAAAAATAAAAAAGTTTTAGGGGTGAGCCATTTTCAGACGCACCCGGTAAAGGAAAATATACAATTTTTACTCCAATTGCATCATAAGTACGTTTTACTAACAAGGTTAAAATCATTAGAAGATGTTTAAAAGTGTTTGATGCATCAGATGATGAAGCTAATGATGTCTAACAAAACCTTGTTTTTAAAAAAGTGTATCGTGATTAAAAAAATTGTGAATTTTTTATATTTTAGAAGTATTCTAATATTTTTAATTTGGGGGGGACTGACTGCTATTATTCTTGTAGAACTGAAAAAAGATTATATACTCTTCGAGCCACATCTACATTCCGAGTTCCTACGCTGGTCCGAGTTGCCCCCTAGCTCACATAGGACCAGATTTACGATGCTCCAAGATCGTTACCATTCTTGTGACATTTGGCGACCATGGCTCGAATTTTTTACTCCTCATCGCGTAAAGAAGTTTCTGCTCACTTCAATATATAATTTCCTGGCTATGAAATGAACATCGATGACATTTCCCATATAAACTTACATATAAAATGACAGCGATCTTCATTTCATAGCCATCGCTGACGCCGTTTTTTTTTCGATCATACGGTACAAACGAAAACACATCAAAAATAAAAAAAATTGTAAATAATAATTTCAATAATTTACAAACACTGAATTGGATACCTTAAAAGTTGCCTAAATAACTTTCATCTTAAACCAGTACCTTTTGGGTTGATCTCTCTACAGTATGTAAACACTTATTTTACAGCTAATCCAGTACAATATACGAGATTGTATACAAATTTTATAGGTGGCTAATACAACTTTCTGGGTATAGACTAACTTTTCCCTCGATTATTCGTCCACATAACTTTAAAAACAGAAAACACACGTAATAACCAAATGCAAAATCAATATGTTTCAAAAATCTTAATTCCAGTTCATACGTATCTGTGTCCGTGCATCCTCCATCGTTCCGTCACTCCAATTATACTGAAATATAATCTGTCTTTTTTTAAATAAACCTATAAGACTTGTTAAAAATAACAAGAGACGACGCATGACGGATTTATTTATAAACACGTTCACAGTTCACAATCTTAAAAAATAATAGAATCTTTTTTTAGCGAAATAAATGGATAAGTATGGACGTCATCTGCTTTTTTTTCTGCGTCATCATCTGTCAAAATCTTCCCAGTGTCATAAAACAGGGTACAATAAAACTTTTGAATCTCCGGAGTACGGAAGAGAGATCACATCATGTTTTGGGCTTCTCATTCAAAGAAAAGCTCATTAAAGAAAACGCCCTGTGGAACCATCTTCTTATGGATGTTAAATGCTCGTCAGCAAGTAGTGGCAGTAGTATTTTATTAGTAAAAACCACTTCGACAAGCTGGGGTCCGTTTGGATTCAGCGCCCAGCGGTGTTTACATAAAATAACTTTTTATTTTGTAGATTTTTTTTTTTAGCGAAAAACCCAAGCTTTTTCTCAAGAAAAGATGATATTGTTTGCACACTTGACTTATTGCCATTTTAATTATTTCATAATATGTCTGTTGCCTATATTTAAAATTTAAAAACCAAATAATTTAATAATCATTCATTCACACTTCTATACTGCCGCTAAGAATACAATCAGTTCAACCAACACAAAGTTATATAGGTTACGCAATAGCCCTTAAAAATCCAATTTTACCCTCGGCAATAACAAACATAGGTTCGATCTTTTACGATTCTCCCATTATTTTTCCAGCGTTGCACCTTTCCGACCTTTCACCCCTCTCCTGACGAAGGGCATGGCGCGGAAGGGAGGACGACTTGGTGATGGCGTGATGCCCGAAACGCGAAAGTGCCTGCAACGTTGTAATCGTTTAAAAAATGGGTGTATGCCAAGATAACATACAGGGCGGGATAGAAGATTACAGTTGGGGTTGGAACCTTTAGTGTTAAAACAAATAAACACACTAACAAAGAAACAAAATAAAACACTAATTCACCACAATACACCAAATAACTTTACTTTTGACGAGCGTTTCGCTAACCATGTTAGCATCATCAGTAGATGATTAAAAACTAAACTAATATCTACAAGTTATTATATTACCGCTCATTTTGTACCGACCAAATTTCATCCATTTCAACTAGCTTGGCAAAACTGCGTGTCCAAACCAACCGAACCAAACCAGTCAACACCAAACCAGCCGAGCCTAATAATTAATTACCGAGACTAGAGCAATACGAACAGAGAACTGAAAGTTGTTGGGCCATTATCTTTGTTCATATTATATTTACTTTTATTAATTTTGACGTTCCCATGTGCATCTAATTGCCTGTGCTTTGAGACTTGTTTAATGAATTTTAAATTATAAATATCTATACAACGATCTTTACAATCTTAAAAGGATGAAACCAAACCAACAATATGTTGAGCAACGCAAGATTTATTTGGTCTATCATATCTTATCTGAGTCATACGTTTTTAAATCTAGTTAATATTGATCTTCTAGTTCCAACATATTTCTGATTACAATATGTACATAAGATTTCATAAGTACCCGACCTTTCCAGTGGAAGTGTTTTATATTTAGGATTAATCAAATATAAACACATAAGTTTTAATCATCTGCTGATGATGATAACATAGTTAGCGAAACACGCGTCCAGTGCCAAAGTAAAGCGTATATTGTGGTGAATTAGGTAGTTTTGTTTTGCTGAATAGAAAATAAAAGATATAAATTTATTTTGTGGATATGGATACCCCTCTTTTCTGCTTCAGTCAGCAAATCCAGGATATCTCAGAAAATCTCAACACTAAGTTAAATTGTTATTCAAAAGAGGAAAACAATATCGGCATAGCCCGCTAGGAGGGTGATAACCGCAGACACAATACATGTTTTTGGGCTTATGGCATTCACCTCATGCAGTATGGTGCATTCAACTTAGAAGATGACAACTTGGAGAAAAAAAGAATAAATGGAGCAAGCGGGGAGTCTCAAACCCAATTTGCAGCCTAGAATATTATTCCTTCTTATTAAAATAGTATTTCTTTGTAAACCATATTATTTGTTGTCGTTTCCATAACTTATCTATATATGATTCACACTTACTAGTATGATTGATTTCAAAATAGAAAGTACAAATATCCACTAAAGCTATTAGCCTAAATAATATACTGCTAGAGTCAATTTTTATGGTGTAATGGACAACTTTCTTTTTTGGTAATTTTGATTCAGATTATATATCGATCAACAAATATTGGAACAGTTAGCTATGCTGGTTTTGCTGCTTTTTCGGTTGGCAAATAAATTTAAGAAATTCGAATAGGTATTTATCAGCTGTTATTACTACCGTCAAATTAAAGCAAAATTGCCAGCGTGACCGAAATTATGGCGCTGCTTCTAGTAAGCATAATATTGCCGATGCCGGCCGGTTCGAATGCAGCTCTGGGCCCTGATGTTTAATTTGGTTTTATCGCCCAAAAAAATGATTAGCTGGTTGGATGTCGTAACCATATTAAGAGGAAAAACGTGATACGTGACCATTAAGAGGAAAAAAGCAAAAATTAAATAGATTGTTTAATTTTTTAGACGATATTTAAATTCGTTTTCCACAATAATGTAAAACCAATCAAAACAAGATGAGAATAAATGGATTTGATCTGAAGGTTTTCTAATTTAATAATTAAATAAGTGTACTAAAAATGTAGGTTATGTGCTCATATTACATTTTGATAATAAAACGTATATTAATGTATCATAAACCAGCTTTATTCCAAAAAAAAAGTTTGTTAGAATGTATCCAATGTACAATAAAATACATTTGAAACTAGTTAAGTAGCAGGAAATTCTATATATTCGAGAATTTAAAAGGCGAACTGTACCTTTATATGGATTTATCACATAGGTTACATATTATTCCATATTTCATGTTAATTCTGGTGAACTCTCTATTTTGAAACCGCCTAACTATACATTTGTCATATTTGGTAAAAAATTAAACGGGTCTCAAATAGGGTTCCCAACCGTCCCGGTTTAACCGGGATTAATCAGGAATCAGAAAGTTTGTCCCGGCGAAAATGTTGCCTTGGCCGGGACCAAAAAAATCACATTTACATATAATATATTTGAATTTCTAATATTTAATGTTTTATTTCAATTATTTAAAAACTTAAAAATAATTGTCCCGGAATCGCCGATGCTCAAGTTGGAAACCCTAGTCTCAAAACTTCAATTCTGTATTGACTAAAAGTAACTTCGACGACTTGTATGAACGCCAAGAAATATAAGCCTAGATTTTGTAAGTACTCTTTTTCATGATTTTTCGTAATTTTATTGAAAAGTATAAATTTTTTACATTAAAAAACATGTATATTTCACATTCTGTCACGTCTATCTCAAATTGCTAAACTTTTTGATAGATAAATTGTTTTAAAATCAGTAATAATTACTAATCCTAAAATTCTCTGACATAGGATTGCCAACTATTTCAAGTCATATTTATAGTAGGTATTTTTTATTAGTAAATATATTTAATCCCTTTAAATTCTTGATAGTACATTTTAATTGATAGAATAAAAGCAACAGAAAAAGGGCAAAATATATTTTTGTTAAACTAAAGGCTAAAATAAATATACTGAAAATCTGTAATAATATTTCTTCTTGACTAATTCCTCAACCTCTATAACATTCTGGGAGTACACGTATTTCCTACCGGGTGACCCTAAAAGATAACCATCAATTTTACTCATGCTAAAATTACACTTTCACGTGACTAGGAGTTTCCTCGCCGGGAATGAAGGAAAGCTTTACGGAAGAAAACTGACTTTTCCATTAAAGATAAGATCATTAACGTCGATGGAAATTCAAGAAATCGTCCGATATTCGCAGGGAAAAAATAAGTTTTGCTATATATGGATTTGGATATAGAATACAACGAAAAAATATTATAAAAATAGAGATGTATATAGAGTTCTGCAGTATATTGGTGTTTAATCTAATAATAGTTCTTTTATACTTACTACCTACTACGCCTAACAGTGAAGTGAATTGAAGTGTGAGTTTTTTTGTTAATCCTGTGGCATGAATGACTGACTGAGCGAATGTTGAGATTAATCGATTTAACAGATGTTGTCATTTGTTCTCTATATTTTTGTCTACATTTCGGTCTAAGTAGGTATACTCTGTTTATAACTCAGGTAAGATTCGATAGACGATGACAGAAACAAAGCAGATGACGTCCATACCAATCCGTTTATTTCAATAAAAAAATTTGTAATATTTTTTAAGTTAACTATGGATATGTTTATACCTACATAAGTAATGCGTCTTCTCTTGTTGCTTTTAACCAATCTTATTGGTTTATTTCCAAAATTACAGATCATATTTCGACATGATTGGAGTCAGGAAGCGATGAACGATGCAAGGAATGCAGATGTGTATGGACTCAACTTAAGATTTTTGAGACTTGTCAAACTCTTGCCAAATTATAGGATATAATTTGTGTCATATTATATCAAAAACCTGCGTTCTGGAAAATCATAAACATTTGCAAATTGCTTTTGCATTTGGATTCGGGGTATTACGTGTTTTGTATTTTTAAAGTTGAGTGGCGGAAAAATCGAGGTAAAATTAAGTGTAGACCCAGAGCACAGTTTCTATTTGGTGCCTGGAAAGTTCTATCAGCCACCAATAAAGTATGTATACCAACTCGTATATGGTACTAAAAACTGGTGTAGCTGTTAAATAAAGACACCACATGATAGGTAAATGAATTGATTTTAGTACTGTAGAGAGATAGGGTTAAAAGATATTGGTGTAAAAATATTAAGATTAAAGTTAATTACCAAGTTTTAAGGTATAACATTCAGTGTTTTTAAATTATTGAAATTATTATTAATAAAATATTTAATTTTATTCAGGTTGTATTTTCTTTGTTCCTGTGCAATACTAAACCTTTTTTTATTTGTACATAAGTTATATTGATATACGTCTTAAAAGTGACTGACTCCATAACTCTTTTATTTTTTCAGATAAAAAACGAGATATGGTATGTTAATAAATTAGGATTGATTAACGCATTCAATTGTTTTTAGTCACATCCTGTTTCACCGAAAATAACTACAACTTTTGATTTTTAAATGGCACCCTTGGTATTTTTTTACTTCATTTGATAGAAAATGACACTCTGAATAGAATGACATATCAAAGTCAAAAGTTGATATATGATATATCATTCTATTCAGAGTGTCATTTTCTACCAAATAAAGTAAAAAAATACCAAGGGTGACGTTTAAAAACCAAAAGTTATAGTCATTTCCGGTGCAACAGGAAGTGACTGAAAAGAATTGGTTACGCCAGTCCTAATTTATGTCAAATAGTAACATACCAAACAGCGTTTTTTTATCTGAAAAAATAAAAAAAATATATGGGTGAGCCACTTTTGAGGCGCACCCGGTATAATAATAAATACAGGAAGTTTCTTGAAGTTTGAAAGTAACAAATAGGTCTTTTTAATAGATATGTTGTATGTGGTGTGTTGTTTACATACACCCTTGTTTGTTTTGTATTAACACAAACCGTAAATTTCTATTTTGAAATACAATAACTCGATTAGATTTTTTCAGTTTTATACAGTTTTTTTCATAATATTTTGAAGTAATCATTTGTCAGTAAAATTTTAAATATTAATTTCTTGAATTTCTCTTCTCTGTCTATTATGTTACTATTTTCCAGTGGACAATATAATTATTACAAATAAATTATAAGAGTGCGTGCCGTGATCTGTCAAGCACGGAAGATGGCGGAGTTTCAATCCAAATTTATTTAAAAAATATTTTTTATGATGTTTTTTTTTCAGCAGCTCTTGTGTTATAAATGTAACTAACCCAGCTTTGTTTTGTTTATTTAGATATGATCGTTAAAGTTAGGAAAACTGACTTAAATAGAAGAAATACTTCCAATATTCTAAAGTTAGTCAAGGAACTCTCTAAAAGTGAACTTATTTCTCCATTCAATTAAAATATTCATCACTATAGTGCACTTTAATCACGAAATCCTAAAGAAAATACATTTCTGTGTTATAATAAATGACTGGCAGTGCCATGGCTATTATTAGGGCGTTTTGAAGACGACCTAGGCTGACATCTCACATTTTCCTATCCCTCACGTTTACCTTTTCATTCATAAGTTGACGGAATTTGTTTATTTTTTTACTTTTTGCTTGTTTGGTAATGAAGCACAGTTATTAGACAATCAGGGACGTAGGATTTTTTAATTAAACAATCAATAGATACAAAAATTAAATATATTTTGAATTAAAAATACCATACAAATTCTTTAAAACTTTAGATGTATGTTTAAGAAACTAAAATATGTCCAACGAGACAAGATTTCGATAAAAGCCATTTAAAAAATGACAGAAGAGAAGCTATGAATTAAAATGACAAATAATAATTGGCACTGTCTGGCCAAGAAATTGACAAAGAAACTTCTCGTTGGAGTTTTACTTTTTCGTATGTCTTTGTCTTTATGTTAAGGCTATCAGATTTAAGGAAATCAAATTTAAGCTGTCTGAGCAGCCCTAGTAATTGAATGTTTCTATACAAACACCGTGTGCTGGATTGTATTGCTCACTTGCCATCTTAAAAATTGCTGTTAAGATTACGCTTGTCCGAAAACTAAATACTGCGAACCAATGGGTACTACGCTATCCAAAGTCATGTACCATTTATCTTAGATAGGAACTATCGGAAACGATAAATATCCATCTTATCCGACAGTCAAGCAGTTGGTCAAAGAATGCCTAGAAAAGCTGAAAAATTAGATCAGAAGATAACAAAGTGTTCTTACTATGTCAGCCCACCATGGTATAAAAGGCAATGAAAAGGCAAACGATCTAGTTAGAAAAGGAGCGAGCAGATCCACTAACTGGATCAGAAGCGTTCTGCTTCCCAAGTGGAAACCAACTTAAAGCGAACTCAAGAACCTGGAACCAGGACTCTGGAAGACACTCGAGAAAAATTCTCAGAACTTACGACCGAGAAAAATGACAGATTTTCCTTGATTTAAGAACAATGTATGAACAATCTTCGGATTGCCATGAGGTTTCTAACAAGACATTATTTCCTCAACGAACACTTCAGTAGATTGTCTACTACTTTTTTCTTCATGAAAATGTTCGAAAACGACTTGGTCTCTTTCTTTTCGTTCTAGACCCACTAACTGGATCAGAACCGTTCTGCTTCCCAAGTGGAAACCAACTTAAAGCGAACTCAAGAACCTGGAACCTGGACTCTGGAAGACACTCGAAAAAAATTCTCAGAACTTACGACCGAGAAAAATGACAGATTTTCCTTGATTTAAGAACAATGTATGAACAATCTTCGGATTGCCATGAGGTTTCTAACAAGACATTATTTCCTCAACGAACACTTCAGTAGATTGTCTACTACTTTTTTCTTCATGAAAATGTTCGAAAACGACTTGATCTCTTTCCTTTCGTTCCAGACCCACTAACTGGATCAGAACCGTTCTGCTTCCCAAGTGGAAACCAACTTAAAGCGGAACTCAAGAACCTGGAACCTGGACTCTGGAAGACACTTGAAAAAAAATCTCAGAACTTACGACCGAGAAAAATGACAGATTTTCCTTGATTTAAGAACAATGTATGAATAATCTTCGGATTGCCATGAGGTTTCTAACAAGACCTTATCTCCTCAACGAACACTTCAGTAGATTGTCTACTACTTTTTTCTTCATGAAAATGTTCGAAAACGACTTGGTATCTTTCCTTTCGTTTGAACGACTGGAAAATTTCTCTTGTCCGACAAGTTATCATGTTTTTTTAACTTTAATAAAAAAATCCTGAAAAAAATAGTTGATTGTCAGTTAATCTGAAGAAGTTACCAAATCAATATGTTGACTCAACAACGACAAACAATGGGGCAATCATGGTCTCAAGCGTCGGCAATGTCGATTTTATAACTTTTTAAAATTTATTGACACTGAGATGATTTTTTTCAGGATTTGTTGATTAAACTATTTGAAATATCATGGCAACTAGGGTTTTGCAAGCTGGGATCCCGAAATTCCAGAATCCCACTGTATGTTTATCGTCGAAATCCCAATAAGCTAATCCCGGTAAGCTAATCCCGATAAGCTAATCCCGATAAGCTAATCCCGATAAGCTAATCCCGATAGTAAATCCGGGATCCCGAAAATGTGGAAAAATTTAAAAGCCCAATCTAAAATGATTAGAATTTATACACTTTAGTCTTTCTAAGGTCATCTTTTATTGATATTAAGCAGAAAGTGAATAGGTATCTAAAAGTTATATTTC
>NW_022147213.1:0-5341 GCF_002938485.1 Sitophilus oryzae | reverse complement strand
AAAGGGTGAAATTTTGACAATAAAAATATTATAAGGTACACGAGTTATAATTGCGAAAATAGCTTTTATTTATTATTAAGAAACGTGAAAAATTATTGGCAGACATTTTTCTCGTGGCAAAAATGCCGACAGACAACGCGAAAGAGGCATGAAATTTTGACAAAAAAAAAATAATCCCGTACATGCATGCCGATTGGTGGAATGTCATATTTATTTATTTAAAAAGCCGTATGCAAAACGGCAGACAAAAAAATCGTGGCTCAATCAGCGGTAGACAGTTATCAGAAGCACGATATTACTCTACAGGATGAGTCTTGAATAAGTGCAAATATTTTCAGGGCTGATGGTATCTCGACAAAAGAAATATATTTTCTCTTTACCGTTTTTCAAATAAGTCCAAAATAACCGTTCATGTTTGAAAATTTAAAGAGACTAGAAATATTTATTTTTAAATAATTTTGTGAGTCACCTATTTTTTTCTGTATTTGCATCCATTCTTTTAAAATCGTAACCATAAAGTAAAGCCCTAAGCATGGTAGATTAAGAAATTATACCGTGGGTAAATTTATGGTGAACAGGAAGTTCTACAAAGTTTTCTAAAATATAAAGGAAATTTTTTAAAAAATACGCGATTTTCAAGGCAGCGCGCGGCGTGTGCGTTCCCTGAAAGCGCTAGAGTAATATCGCGCTTTTGATATCTGTCTGCCGCTGATTTAACCACGATATTTTTTGTCTGCCCTTTTGCATACGGCTTTTAAAATAAATAAATATGACATTCCACAAATCGGCATGCATGTGATCCATAATTTTTTTTCCAAAATTTCATACCTCTTTCGCGTTGTCTGTCGGCAATTTAGCGACCAGAAAAATGTCTGCCAACAATTTTCACGTTTCTTAATCATAAATAAAAGTTATTTTCGTAATTATAACTCGTACACCTTATAATATTTTTAGTGTCAAAATTTCCCCTTTTTTGGCCACCCTCGCTTTAAGCCCCGGGATCGCGCTGGCAGACATGACTATTTCATAATGGCTACACAAAAGGATACTTCACAAGAAAAATTAGCCATGTAACGATGATAAGGTTTTTTTATGTAGCCAGCTCTTAGACTATAAGGATATATGTCAAAAATCTATCCAACCCAACAAGAAAAATTAAAATGAATAAAATTACATGGGCAACTTTAGTCATTTTCTACTGTATTTACATTAAACGAAAAAAAAACTGGAAAAACAAAGCTACTGATCGTTTCTTCATTTTGAATACACCGCTTGTAAAAGTTTAGATTTCGGCAGTAGCATGAAATACCTTCTAGTGGAAGCCACATCTCCTCTTTCCACTGCTAAAAGGAACTTCTTCTCGTCCAAAGTTAGCTGCGCAATCTCTTGATGGGGCCTCGTGCCCGTCTCTTCTTCCATCATGCCATGAATGCTGTGTCTCTGAAACAATACGGATTTTTCTTAGTCATGTGTGAAAAACTGTAAGATGCAAGGGAAACAGAAGTATACTTAGATGTATACAGGGTACAGGGTGATTCGACCTATATTCCGGAAACTTCGGCAGCACATTAAAAAGTTCATATAAACGCGTTATTTCGCTTTTTGCAAAATAATTTACGAAGTAACGTCAATATTTGAATGAAAATGGGTCCTCTAGGAGCCTTTTGACATGAAATTTGATTTGAGGTCAATATATCTGCTATTTGCAGAGGGCGCCACGTACATATTTTTAAACTGAATAAGAGTAATAACTTTCGTCCGTACCTGTATAAAACTGAGTGAAAAATATACATTTCCGTGACTTTTTACGTAAAAATGTATCTTGATAAAAATCGCTACAAGTATTGGTTCTCGAGATATTTGGTCAGTATCATTACCATATTTAATTTATGTCATCAATGATCATTAAATATATTGACTAAATAGTTATTAGACTGAGATCACAAATTTGAAATGTTTTGTGGCAAAAGTTCAACAGTCATCAATTTTTCGCAGAAAAATTTGCTGATTAATTTAAAAAGATAAAAGTTAACGTCTCCTTTTTGCTGCCAGGGCTAATCTGGACGGGGCCTACTTTGTTTACGCGGAATTCGAACCGCGGTCCTCGGCCATATCATGGTCAATGGCCTACCGACTGGCGAATTGGTGTCTAAATCGACTCTTACTCACGAGATATCCGATGTCATCCGGCGTGAATGAGCAGTGTGTGTCAATAGATTTTACACTTTTGCCTTTGTTGGACAACAGCACGATACAGAGTTTCGAACCGGTCACCCGTCTATCCACTAGTATTGCCTTACATCGCTTAACTTCGGTGTTCTAATGGGAACCGGTGTTTCGACGTAGCTGGGCCGTTCCTAAATTTAAAAAATTCCCCAGATTTATTATTTCAGTCAAATAAGTATCTACCCAACGTGTTTATTTTTGTAAATAATGACATGTATTGACTATTTCATTCTAAATATCTTGAAAAGGTTGCTCATGTGATTTTACCAAGAGACATTTTTACGTAAAGTCACTGAAATGTATATTTTTCACTCAGTAGTTTTATACAGATACCGACCAAAAGGTATTACTCTTCATTCTGTTAAAAGACATGTAGGTGGCGCTTAATATAAATAAAGTCATACTGACATCAAAAATCAAATTTCTCATGTCAAAAAACTCCGAAACGCCAATTTTTCATCCAAATGACGTTACTTCAGAAATTATTTTAAATTAATTAAAAAAAATCATAAAAATGAAATTTCTACTTCTTAAGCCTAATATCTAGCTTATAAAACAGTCTGCTTATGATTTCTAACCACGATTTCTCCTTAACTGAAGATAATCAAAAGCCAAAATGACATTTCTCGCAAATTTTAGTATAATTAGTGGAAAAGTTAAAAAGTTTATTAACTTTCTCCACTAATTGAAAATTCCACTAATTTTAACGTTCTCAATGCTTATTGAAATTAAAAGACAAACTTCTACGTCAATTAAAACTACTAATTTATTCCACTAATTGTAGAGGTTCTGAATAAACTTTAAACTGCAAGAACGTAATAGAGAGATCAACAAATGACATTTTCAATTCCTACCACTAATTTTGACGTTCTGAATGCTTACATTGATAAAAACAAACTTCTACGATAATTGAAACCACTAATTTATTCTACTAACTGCAAAGTTTCAAACAAGCTTTAAACTGCAGAACGTAATAGAATCAACCAAAATGACATTTTCACCCATAAATTTTGAAGTATAATTAGTGGAAAAGTTAAAAGTTTGGTAACTTTTTCCACTAATTGAGAATTCCTACCACTAATTTTAACGTTCTCAATGCTTACATTGAAATTAAAGGAACAAGCTTCTACGCTAATTGAAACCACTAATTGCGAGATTCTGAATGAAGCTTTAAACTGCAAAACTTAATAGGGAGATCTACCAAAATGACATTTCTCGAAATTTTGAATTATAATTAGTGGAGGAGTTAAGTTTGGTCACTTTTTCTACTAATTGAGAATTGCTACCACTAATTTTGACGTTCTGAATGCTTACATTGAAATTAAAGGAACAAACTTCTACGCCAATTAAAACCACTAATTTATTCCACTAATTGTGGGGTTCTGAATAAAGCTTTAAACTGCAGAACGTAATAGAGAGATCAACCAAAATGACATTTCTCGCAAATTTTGAAGTATAATTAGTGGAAAAGTTAAAAGTTTGGTAACTTTTTCCACTAATTGAGAATTCCTACCACTAATTTTAACGTTCTCAATGCTTACATTGAAATTAAAGGAACAAGCTTCTACGCTAATTGAAGCCACTAACTGCGAGATTCTGAATGAAGCTTTAAACTGCAGAACTTAATAGAGAGATCTACCAAAATAACATTTCTCGAAACTTTCTACACCCTGTATCTCCAAAACAAAGCATTTTAAGACATATTTATACAAACTTACAAACTTTTTTACTTATTTTTATCTGCAGAATATGCTGTCGAAGTTTCCGGAATACAGTCCGGACCACCCTGTATACTAAATTACTTTATGCAGTCAGTAGGGTAAAATTTTTTCAAAAACATCTCTCACTAATAGAACTATTTTTATCGATGGCAAAAAAACGCAGTATATCTGTACTTTCTAACGCATTTTCCGTCTCCACCCATCGGAAAACTCCTCTACATATACAGGGTGAGTCTTAAATAAGTGCAAATATTTTCAAGGATGGTAGATCTAAAGCTGGTAGATAAAAGAAACGTGTTTTCTCTTTACCGTTTTTTAAATAAATCCAAAATAACGTTATTTTAACTTAAAAATTTCCAAAAAAAATTATATTTTGCTTAAATTTTGAGAACCACTGGATCTTTTCTGAATTTTCTTTCTTGTAAATTTAATTTACTACCTATGTTGCCATATTATCAAGAAATTATGTGTTATGGTGTTAACTAAAAACTAAAAAAATCCAAATTTTTTTTTAAAATTCCTAATTCTTAATTTTTTTTTTCGGGAAAAACCCTCATAATCATATTTCTGGGGTCCAAATATACTACTCCCAAAAATATTTGCACTTATTTAAGACTCACCCTGTATATAAAATTTGCTTACAATAACATACCGAATAATTCTATCGGTGTTTGCCGACTGAGAAAATAAGTACATACCGAAAATAGTCACTGCCTCCTTGTAGACCGACGATATAATATTGCCTAACATATGAAAATTCTTTCATTGTTGTACAAGATTTTAGATTAAAAATGTCCCACAATATTCCTTCAAATGCAGAGAATATTTTAAAATGAAATTTCTGACACATGATGAATTACGAGTTCGGTAATGCAGTAAAGCCAGTGAAGCGTAATAAATTATTTATTTGACTGACAATTACCAATTTGGAAAAATAATTAAATCATTAAACTTCATTCAGAACCTCGCAATTAGTGGAATAAATTAGTGGTTGCAGTTACACTCTATACCTTTTAGTTTACGATCATTAACAATGATTAAAAGAACACAATTAAAATTAATGGAATATCCTAGCCACAGTTTACATTAGTCAGTTGTATCCATAGAGAAAGCCTAATATTTAGCTTATAAAACAGTCAGCTTATGATTTCTAACCACGATTTCTCTTAACGGAAGATAATCAGAAGCCAAAATGACATTTTTCGCAAATTTTGAAGTATAATTAGTGGAAAAGTTAAAAGTTTGGTAACTTTTTCCACTAATTGAGAATTCCTACCACTAATTTTAACGTTCTGAATGCTTACATTGAAATTAAAGGAACAAACTTCTAGCCCAATTAAAACCACTAATTTATTCCACTAATTGTGGGGTTCTGAATAAAGCTTTAAACTGCA
>NW_022147212.1:1513047-1536619 GCF_002938485.1 Sitophilus oryzae | reverse complement strand
GTGCCACGACTTTATGAACGACCCTGTATACTTAAATTTATTACCCGCTAATAGATATTTATAAACCCTATAACTTTTGTATTTAACTTTTTGAGGTACCTCCTATATTTTACCTAATAATCGACCGTTTCCATACATAAAAGCGACCTTGTATAATTACATACAAGGTATGACTTTTAAATCTTTTGTTATGTTGTTTTTATGACTTTGTTCTATTCGGAGTAAAAATTACTTTTTGTGCCTCGGCTCGCTAAAGCGTCACTTCACTTCGTTCCTTCGTCTCTTCGCTTCCTTCCTTCGTCCATTCGATGCTTGGAAATTAGTCGATTATGCAACAATACACCACAAAATATTTTTAATATAGCAGCTACATGTTTATTACGAAATATCTAGTAACCTCTAAAATTGTTAAAAAATCCGATATAAATCCGGCGCATAATTTTTATTTTATAAAACTGCAATTCTTTGTCGTGTCAAAAATAAAAATTGAATTTTAATAATATAGATTTATTTGAATAAATCCGAATATTTCAGTATCATGTACAAGGTACAAGGTACAGTATGAATGTACAAAGCAAGTCAACAATAGAATAAAATTTATTATGTAATTTATATCGAAACTATGAAATATGACATCTAATTAAACGTTGATTGCAATCCCCATTTCTTCAGATATTTTTGTAAAGGCATCATGCACACTATTTCTATTTTTTTTTATTTTTGTTGCTACGGTTCCATAAATATGGACATGTATTTTTTCACAAATATAAAGATAATATTGTTATTTTCTTCCATTTCTTAGACTACTCTGTGTGAATTATTTTTATATCGACTGGCGACAGCTAAATGTACAGGATGTCCCATTTTTGTGTGGTTTATGGGGTTTCTGGTTTATTAGTGGAGATAAAAAGATGCCGTTTTCACATCATTGTTCTACTTATTATGAAACTAAATATGCTACACACAGATTTATCCTAGCCTTCTTAGTTCAAAGTTATTTCTTATTTCTTTCTTTTACTTTTTATTTTTTAATTAGTAGAATTTTTTGCATTTTTCGATAACCTTTGTATCTCGATTATCTTATAACTTATCGAAAAGGTGAAAAGGATCAGTGATGGGCGGTGGGTAAGTAACCCAATTTGTAGATAAATAAAATCTGGGTATATATGTACATATATACCTACCTCTAGATTTAGATGAACATCCTAATTTTAATAAAAGGAGTTTCCGACGACCGCATAGTAAATACCCGGTATAATACCGAGAATAGAAATATACCAATATATTTATATATAAGGAATATTGTAGACTCGTATTCTTGATATTACTGGTATTATACCGGGTATTTACTATGCGGTCGTTGAAAATACCTTTTATAAAATTAGACTGTTCATCTAAATGTACAGGTATATACCGGATACCCTGATTTTGTTTTGTTCTACCTATTGAGTACTTACCCACCGCCCGTGTCTCGTTTTTCAGGTAGAATGCAGTGACGAAACTAGTTCTTCGTTGGGAGCTGTCTATTTCGAAAAATGACTCAAACTAATCTTCTTTTTTTTAAACAGGACACTCTATATATTATTTTTTTTTATTTGCCTTGTTATGAGCTTTCTAAAACTATAATATACTCTATATTTATTTATTTAGTTACTGCTAAACTGCTAAACGGCTCTTATTTTATTTAACTTAATTTTACCAGATAATTTTGCTTTGCATCGTGATATTTTGATAAACTACGCGAAAACTGAACTTGTGCTGCTTTTAAATAACATGCCAATAACCAACATTTTACGTCGAATAAATTAGTTGATTGTTTTGATTACCTAATTTAAACCGGCCGACTATGTAATAAAGTTAAATAATGCATTTTTACCCCGTTTAAAAAAATAAGTATTTTAAAAAGCCCGTTACAAGGAATATAAAATAATATACAAAATATCGCATTTAAAAAAACAAATAAGTTTTAATCAATATAAAAAAGACAGATTCCAACGAAGAAATAGTTACGTCACTGCATTCTACGTGAAAAACTGTACGGGAGACCGTTTTCGCCTTTTCGATAAGTTATGATACAAAGGGGATCGAAAAATGCAATAATTTCAGATTTGCCCTGTATTTTAGGAAGTAAGAGAGCTAGGACACATCTGTATATAGCATCTTTAGTTTCATAAAAAAGTAACAGCGTAATGTGAAAACCGCATCTTTGTATCTCGACTCATAAACGAGAAACCCTGCAAAACACACGAAAATGGGACACCCTGTACAGACGTACTGCCAAATCAAGAAATCAACTACGAATGAAATCCAAGATCGATTTATATATTTTAATATTTTTTTGTGTTCGTGATAATTCCTTTGCTACTTCGTCCAAAAACCGACAGTTCGAGGAAGTAAACGGACGAAGGAGCGTTTTGACGAAGGAGGAAGGAACACACAGTCGCATAAAATCGACAATTTCTCATAGTAAATATATGATTTTTGGACGAAGGGAGGCGAGGAAGGAACGAAGTGAAGTAGCGAAGTGTGAGTATGGGGCTTAACGCTCGTCCGTCAAACGTACAGCCTCGCCGCACAAAGTGTCATTTTTACTCCTAATAAAAATATCAACAGAAATATCAATATACTATTATATCCAGTCGTTATAATGAAATATAGTAAACAAAAATTTTATATAAAATTTATGAAATCAATAAATGAACAGCTATTTCGATTACAATGAATTCTATTGACTCGATAATAAATAATAGTATAGATAAGTGATGTTTCTTTTTATATTACTTCAACTAAGCACCTTCCATGTCATAGAATATAGATAGATACGTATCTATTTATTTATAGGTTAGTATCGCCAAAGAAATTACTATTTCTGTATAGGTACCTAGCCATTAAGTTCTTCAAGTGCGCTCAATAATTCTCAATTCAATCGTATTACCGATTGAATTGATAAAACAAAAAAGCAATCAAAATATTAAGGTTATATTTATCGGTCTATTACACAAGCACGCAACAGTGATATAATCTGATCTGATACATGCGACGTGAACTAAATTTTTCTAACTATATTTGAATGAGTGTTCCTAATTTTCAGTTAAAAGGGATCTCAAGATAGACAAATATAAGGTTAATATGAAGCAGATTTTTTTTTTTGCAAAACTCTTTATGAACATAATACATCGGCGTTAGAAGCATACATAGATATTTGGAAGCATAGGAAATCCAATGCAAATTTTGAACTGTTACCAAATATTGGCTCTGTTAATTTTAAGTCGTAAATAGGGTTTTTAAAGGTCTGCATAATATGCTGAATACACATGCCAACTATGAACAATTTTGGACAAGCCGATAGAAAAAAAACTTAAACTATTAATTAAAATCATCTATTTTTTAACTAACTGAATATCTCAAGATATGAAGAAGACTGGCGGAAAATAGATGGGGCTGACTAACATTTTACGCTTGATGTGTACCATGATAGGAAGACCCATGATTACCTTGGATCAGTTGCTTGGTACACAAAACTAGAGCAACGTACAGCAAGGCAAAACCTGTGCAAAGGACGGAGACTGGAATGCATCTGCATCACAGGTGCCATGAGAGCATGCCCAACAGCAGCATTAGAGGTCATTCTAGATCTAACATCATTGCACATTGTCGTCGGTAGCCATGCCAATGCGACAATGATTAGAATGGTCATTGACGGAAACAGTACTGGGATTTTCAAGTCACGGCCTTGGAAAACCCTCAAAAAGAAAATTCCACTTCTCCATCTCCCAGTGGATGACAGACGTAGGTTGCCTTTTAAGTTATTACAATTGCTTGTTTTTTCGGTTGTACTGGACACGTCGCAGCTATTCCATTGGATGATCGAAGAACTGTTAATGCCGAATGGTATACAACAATTTCAATGCCGAATGGTTTTACAACAAGAACAAGACACGTCGCATCATTCGTCATCACGACAATGCCAGCTCCCATGCATAAAGCACGTCAAACAACTGAATATTTGTAGGAAAAAAATATTGAATTAATGTCTCATTAAATCGGATGAATAGGATTTATCGCCTAATCACTTTTCCTTGTGGGAAACAAAAGTCATTAGGCGATAAAGATAATCAAACAAAAGATTTTCATCATCTCAAGAAGCTGCAAAACCATGTTTCTACGATATCAGCTTCAGAGTGGAAAACATGTTTCCAGAATTGGTTTGAGTGTATGGAAAAATGTATAGACCTTAAGGGCGAATATTTCGAAAATCAATAAAACACTTTATATCGAACTTGTTCGTTTCTGTTTTACTTTTTGTAAAAACTTAAAAGACAACCTACGTACCAAGAATGTAAAACTTTGAGAAACACCTCACTGTAGTATTGAGCAATAAAATGGATTCGAAGAAAGAAGAAAGAAACGTTTGCTCGGTAGGTAAAAGACCATACCATAACGTGGTATACTGAAGATTCCAAAACCAAAGCAGGGACAAGGATAGGAGTATTTAGGGTAAAAACAAAATAATCCGAACCAATGGGCACCTACCCAAGCATCCTTCAGGCAGAAATCTACGCTATCGAAAGATGCGTACAATTTATCTTAGAGAGGAACTATCGAAAACAGGAAATAGTCATCTTATCCGTCAAGCAGCTCTAAAAGCAATCTCAGTAACAATCAATTCGAAGTTAGGCAAAATTCCATTAGGCAAAGAAAATAAAGTCCAGAAAATAATAAAAATTTACGTATTTCGTATAAAAAATAATAGCAGAACAGCAAATCAGCTAACAAAAGGTGATTTTTTTGCTTTTAAGTTATCTAAGTTGGTACATTAAAAGTCAAAAGGGACCGCAAGTGTATTTTAATTTTTTTGTGTCATGAGTCAAGGACCAATAGACAATAGCCAAATAGGGTCAATAGACAGGATTGCTTAATCCCTTACATAATACATAATACGTACTTTGGCCAAATTTCACTACTCAATTACGTCACTGTAGATCACAGTCTCACTTCCACTCGTTTGGATGCGTGAATATTATTCAATTACTATTTCACTTCCTCCCATGTCAGCAAGGACTGCAGTTTCTATGGACAAATTTGGCCGACTAAACAGTCCTGAATAGTTTACAGTTTTTAAACAGAATTAATTGGTCTAATTTATCCATAAAATTGTTAGTTTCGCGGCATCAGTTTTGACGTCACTGCAATCCTTGCTGGCAAGGGAGGAAATGAAATGGGAAATGAATATATTGACGTATAGAAACAAGTGGATGAGAGACTCGTAATTATGCTGTAAAATTTGACAAACGTCCGTCTTATTGGATAGTTTACAGTTATTGATCATATGGATGGCTACAGAATGCTACAAATTTTTTTGGTCAAGTTCTGCACAATTAAAAATTTTCTTATTGCAACCCTGAACGAACCTAGTATCGCCAAATTAAAATATTTTCATTCCATACTATGAATAATAATATATGTAAGGCATATATATGCAAAAAAAGCTTAATTTCAATATAGTAGTGCTCCAAAAGCTTCCATTGCAAACTCAACCAGCGACACCCTGTATACACTCTCTGCGATTCTCTCTCCTTGATTAAAGTTGACATCTGAATTTCTACGTATACCTAGGCCAATTACGTCCGAAGATGCGTGGCTTTTTCTTTTTCATTTACCGTAAGAGATCAGCGCGGCGCGATGTGTTTCGGCATTACGACTTTACCCACTTGCCCATTTCGAGGAGCAGAAGCAATTTGCAGACGAAAAAGTCATGAACGAGCCGATTTCTATCACGAATATTGTATTTATCTTATTATATGACAGGGAAGATTTCCGTTATTATCACGATAATATATGATGATGATTATGATACCAAAAAATTCGGATATTCGAAGGCTATGGATTGGTGTTATAAATGTTAATTTTTATTTGAAAAACGTTTTCTCCTTATTAACACGGTGAGATTATTTACCAACAGTAGTGAAAAAGTTATAAAATTTTACGCAGAATCTAAAAATTAAATAAAATTGGCAGGTATTGTCTTTAAAAACATATATATGTTATATCCGCCACACTCTTTGGGAAGCACCCTGTATATTCCATAATAATATTAAAATGTGCATCTTAACCTTTCCAATTACTTTTATATTTAACATTCTTTGTAAACCTCGAAACAAAGAAGATAATGGACTTTCCTATATCGTTGACTCACCCTGTACTATCCTAGGGATAGGGTCTCAGAGTGAGTTGTATCAAAACAGCAATTCTGCTAATTGGACTTCAACAAGCGGTCGCATTCGTCACTTCAACCCATCAACTGTTCAACCAATATGATGTGAGAATAATATCTTTAAATATTAAAGGCTGTACTTAAACTGCCGTTAAACGGTAGCTTACTAAAATGCCGTTAATAGGTATGACGTCGTTGATGTGACGCACTTGACGGCTTTATGAAATATAATCATTTTATAAGGACTAATCAACGCTATCCACACCACTAAATAACCAACTTAACCAAAGCAACTAACCTCTACACTGATAGAAAATATAAAAAACAAATATAAATTAATAAAAACCAACCAACCCCACCAAATAACCAAATAACCAACTAACCAATGAATTAACACACTCCAAATAACCGCGCTAACCAACCCGCTAAATAACTAAACCAATCCAACCAAAAAGATCACGCTATAAGCAAAAAAAATTAAGTTTTGGTCGGCGTGAGATTTGAACCACGGACCATTCGCTCACGAAGCGATAGCCTCAGCCACGGAGCCACAGGTGCTCTTGCAAAATGCTTATAGGCAGGCATTACTTTCCGCCGACGTGAACGACGTCACAATATCTATTAACGGCATTTTAGTAAGCTACCGTTTACGGCTGTTTAAGTACATCGAATATTAAAACTTTTGAGGTAAGGGAGCAGGGAAGCGAGGGGCATGTTGAAATTTGTTTGTTTAGGCTTTAAAATGTGTGGTCGCCGCACGGAGAAAAGGGAACTACATTGTACTTATTTATTTCGACGAGACCTTCATATAATCAAGATTGAACTTCACTTCAGGTAAGTTCGTTTAATCTTGTGATTATTTCGTTATTTTCATTTTATTACGGAACATGGTATGCCATCTCCTTTCTATAGAAATAAAAATAAATAATCTCTTGTATCTTAAATTTAGATTACTGACATAAGCTGTAATTTAGTATCATTAAAAAAATGTGATTAAAAGTATGACAGAAATCAATTACAATTACCTCTCTTATGGGGAATTACATTTCCCACAAGAATTGTATTCCGTAACATTCACATTACATCTACATATATAAAATGCTAATGTTTATTTGTGTCGTCTCTACTGAGTAACGACTTGCTCTAGAAAGTTGCTTTTTTACTAAAAGATAGCTAATTGGTTCTTCTAAAAACCGTCGTCGCCGGATTTTTTGTTTTTCAATTAATTAAAAAAAAATTATTTTTTTTCCCGATGTCATGGCGGATGCACCAGGCTTCAACTAGTTGACGTTGAGATATATTACACTCAGATGCAAAAAAAACCTAACGGAGAAAATTTTGGTCAAATTTAAAGTGTTATATTTTTGTTATTTTTAGTTCTATTTTCATGAAATTTTTAGCAAACTGTATATTATTATATTAACTTTAATTCGTACACTAAGTTTTTTTATAAACTTTAGTATTTGGCATATTATACAGAGTTAATCGGGGGATTGTTTTGTTACCTTAACTTTAAAACACCCTGTGCAATAATTTCGTGTGTAAATTTTCCTAAAATATAATTTTACGGCCAGAACCATGACTCCTGAGCATTTTGTTTTTTGATTCATGTCAATATAAGCTTTAATTAATTTTTAAGAGGAAAATGAACTGATCACGATCAATTTGAATTTTTTTTCAGTTATCATTACTTTTTGATGTGATTTTTTAATACGACGAGATGGTTTTGGTGACTAATGTTGTAACGTCGTATTACGCTGCATTGGATACTCTATACTAAAATAAAATAAAAAAAAAACATTAAAGACCAACGATACTGTCCTGGCTTTAATAAACATTAATAAGTATACAAACAGAAAAAAAAATTGTAAAAAATACCCTAAAACTTTGTATTGCCTCACTTGGCTGATCTAATTGCCTGTATACGTCCGATCATACTGTCATTAAGGCTGCATATACCATATTGCGTTATGCTTTCTCATTCTTCTTTAAGAACCTAGCGAAGTTCATTTAATGAAGCTGGTACCGCTTCGCGACCTCTAATCCTCCTGCCAAACATTTCCCAAACGTCGAACATGATGGGCAGTTCATAGTAGTATATAGTTCACAATAATCGCCAAGGCAGCCTTGTCATATTGAAAAATTATTTCACAAAGAAACGATCATTGAAAAAAATTACAAATTGTTGATGACAAGTTCATTTCGCTCTTAAAAATTAACCAAAGCATGTATTGACATGATCCAAAAAACAAAATGCTCAGGAGACATGGTTCTGACCGCAAAATTATATTTTAGAAAAATTTACGCACGAAATTATTGCACAGGGTGTTTTAAAGTTTGGGTAAAAAAACAACCCCTCAATTAACCCTGTATAATATACCAAATACTAAAGTTTTTAAAAAAATTAGTTCCGTGAAATGGGGTGACTTTGCCTCTTGGGGTGACTTTTCCAAATTCCGTCCGAAAATATGTTAGACGTAGCCGTAGCCACTACTTGAAAAGATCGCGTTATGTGTTACCGGTAAATTATGGGTGGAGGCTCCCCACGTCTCGGAAAGTCGCTAAACGCTTGCCGTCAGTTGCGATGTAGCATTTACAGTGCTGTGAAGCCAAATCTGTTTTTAAAGCCTATTTTGTGCGTTCTACGTGGCTGCAATAGTTAACCACGCTATATTGAGGTAAGTATTATGCAGAAGTTCGTTATAATATTGAGGGTGATGAAGCATATTTTACGTAATTATGCTTTTAAATGGGGTGGCTTTGGTCTATCAATAAGAATAAGGAAGAGGGCAAAGACACCCCATATAAGCAACTAACTTTGCCCATCAAGTTTTTTACTTTTTTTATATATATATTTGTTTAATGAACAAAAAAGCGTATTATTGTTGTGTTGTCCTTATTACCACTTATAGCATAGACCATGCGCATTTGAGAAAATACAACAATTTTTGAAATAAACACGATTTAAAATTCAGAATTGGAAAAAGTGACCCCACTTCACGGTTTACGAATTAAAGTTGATTTAATTATATACCGTTTGCTAAAAAAATTATGAAAATAGGGCTAAGAATAACAAAAATATAACGCTTTAAATTTGACTAAAAATATCTCCGTTGCGTTTTTTTGCATCTGAGTGTATATTTAACTGTCAATATACCTATATCAAAACCGGCTTGATAAAAAAATAGCCTGAACGTGTCTTGGAAATAATAATGGATAAGTGCAAATATTTTCAGGGCTGGTATAGATCTCTATAAGAGAAACATATTTTTTCTTTACCGTGTTTCAAATAAGTCCAAAATAACGGAATTATTTTACTTTGAAAATTAAAAAAACAAGATTTTTTGCTTACATTTTGAAAACCGCTGGGCCACAGCACTGGGCCGTTCTTGGGTTTTATTTCTTGTAAATTTAGTCCACTAGACATATGTTGCCATATTAAGAAGAAATTATAATTTTTAACTAAAAACTATAAAAACTTTTAGTTAAAATGTTTTTTTTTGGCGAACAAAACCTTATAGGTCGAAATATACTACCCCTAAAAATGTTTGCACTTAAACTCACCCTGCATAATGGCTAATCAAAAAAGACAACCGATCGTTATTTCCAAGCCAACTGTGGTTCAAATTTTAGCCGACCATACCAACAGGTATGGTAGGCTATTAAGATCGACAAAAAAAAAGTTTTTTTAATTTCACTCAAAATGAGTTATTTGAGTCATAAATGACCTAAATACAAAATATTTTCATGGTGTCTGTCTGTCTACCTGTCCGTCTGTCCGTCTGTCTGTTACACGATAACTCAAAAACCGCTAAACCGATTTTAACCAAATTTGGCACAAACATACTGTGGCACCCGAGAATCTGGCCATTAGTTTTTGGTGGGGGTGGGGGTTGGAAAGGGGGTATGGGAGGGGGTTAAACATTTTAAAAAATCGTAACTCCAAAATTACAGTAGCTAGCGAAACGTGGTTTTTAATTTAAGATTAGGAATAATATTTGCAACAAAATTTCTAATAACTTCAAAATCAGTCAAAGTCGCAGTTTTTGAGATAACTGAAACTAAAAGAACTGCCTACCAACTTTTGATTAACATATTTTAGTATGGGCGGCTATACGTGCCTACCGGCGCCAATTTTTTTATGGCTATACTGGGTACTGATTGACATACGTTTTTGTTTTAGCCATATACGATAGTAAACGAACGAAATGGTCGAGTTGGAGGTTACGTAAACAACAGTAGTCCCAGACAAAACGGGTACACCTCATCCAGAGCACCTTCTGCCTTAAGTAGAGGAAGCAGATACGATGACACAGGTTCCGATATCTATGTTACCAGTGGTGCTTATAAAGCTCCATCGGAAATCAGGTAATTATTATTTTTATTAGGACTTTTTTCCTTTCGTATATTGTATTTGTTAATATTAACATTGGCATTTATATTAATAGACAATTCGTTTATAACAATAGACATTACTTTGACCACATGTATAAAATTGTACACTTTTTCTTGTTGTTTAAAAAAATACGATAGTATATAACATCTTTATTCATAGACATTATCCTCAGTTTATCTCCCCACTCTTTAAATTCGGCGAACACTTTTTCTAGAACTCTGTTCTCTAGACTTTGCAAGCAGCAATTGGGTAATTGCTTCTAGAGCTTCCGCAAAATTGCTTCAAAAAAAACATCATCTACATGCTAAAAAAAATCAAAAAAAGTTTAAGCAAATTCTTATGACACAATCTCCGAATTTTACTTTTGTCAAGCTTTTATCGTATACAAAGTCCGGCAATAGTGCGTCGGGTATCTGTAGCTTCTAGACTAAAAAGCTTGGAAATTTTGTTTAAGTACATACTTAGTGTATGTAATAGGACGTATTTCAGGAAAATATTATAACTTCTACAGGTTGGCTCAAAAAAGTGTGAGTGGATCGGGATGATTTTTTTTAAATGAAACACCCTGTATATTATTGCATCTTTGGCTTCCTTTCAGATCACTTTACATAATCCTAAGATAATAGAAGTAAATATATTTAGATATTTTGTTATTGTCTGTCCAGTGGCGCACATATTTATTTTCGAAAAATATTCCAGCGATAACCCATATGCACGTCCCTGATGAATTTAGAGACACTTTTTTGGCATTAAAATATATAGCACTTATAGTAACTTTTAGCCTCAAAATTTCATTCGAATCACTCAAAGTACTGGGAAGAAAATTATAATAAATCGAAAGATATTATTAGGACTTTAACACCCTGTAGCTACGAAACAAAGCAGAATCGGATGTTGATATAAAAAATAAATCTTATTTTTACGTGAGGAATCTCCTCACGAAAAATGGTACATGTTTTTTGAAACAACCTGTATAATATACAACTATTAATTAATTTGATCGTATTTTCAAACTTTAAAAGAGAGCAGTTCGATATTTATTGGGACTGAACAATAGAACTCACTGCCAGAATTTCTTTAAAAATTTCAAAATACTGACTCTTCCTTCTTTATTAATTTTTGAAACCGTTTGCTTAATCCGCAAGCATATATCTGCTATTCCCGAAAGGCCATCTCACTACTCACAACTATCCACTTAGGAATGCACAGCACACAGCACGATCTTTATCTGCCAACGCCGAGCTCAGAACTAGTTAAAGGCTAAATATTGTACAATGCCAAAAAAATGTACAATCATCTGCCTTTGAATATCAAGTCGCTTTCATTCTTTCCTGCATTTCGCAAAGCTCTGAAATCATACTTACTGGAGAGATCCCTATATGCGGTAAACGACTTTTTTGTTTAATCATGAACAATTTTGAATTTTAAAATTTTGATCATCTCACACACTGGTTAAAAGTCTAGTATTTAATATTTTATAACTTTTAAATGATTATATCCATTTACAATTTTCCTGTAGTAAAATTTTAATGATAGGTACGCCTTTTTTGTGTTCTTCAATGTCCATGTATGTTCTATTTGTAATTTTAATGACGTAATTATTTTTTTGAATTGTATTTTAATGTAATAATTGTAAATTATTTTTTATTAATTTGAATTAAGTGAAGCTTCGTAATCAATTTTACGTATTTTTATTTAAAGAAAATACGAATTTTGCTTGCTTTGTTTACTTATTACTAAACTTACACGAGAAGAATTATATCATCTATTTTTTATAATATTTTAATAAACCTTTTTATTACTGTAGTCGGACATCTAGAGCTAGAGCACCCAGCCACTACTCCTACAGGTCCGGAATGGCTCCTTCCGTCGCTAGCAGAGCTAGCAGGAGTACTGCAAAGACGGGTAGAGGGTCAAGAAAAGCGGGAATGACGATAGAAACGATGGCAGCCCCGAATCCCTTTTGCCCCAACATAAAAGGCATGTGTTGCTTGATGCTGTTGCTGAATTTAGGCATCATCCTTGTAACTCTCGGATTCGTAATCGTCATTCAATTTTTCGAGCCACTTATTGTTTGGTATGTATCCTAATTCTAAACTAGTGTATGTATATGTCACGATATATGTATAAGCCATATTTACTAACAAATGTCTATAACCTCTTATGTGTAAAAAAAATTAATTGGATACCTCATATACAGGGTGGTCCAAATTGTGTACAGGGTGGTCTGTTTTAAGAACCCAATTTTCTGTCTAGAGATAGCAAAACCGACATAGACCGTAACCACCGTAATAACAAGGCCGGACAGCTTATTCGTGACGTCATCAACTGGAGGCCTAAACTTTGATTGCATTTGATATACTTTATACGTATATAATGGATATAAACTTAAATTGCACCAAATTTTTAATAAATAATAATTAAACATAAAATTTGAAAAACATCAGATTGATATCCTATCTCACATTATCCATCGTCATTGTATTTATTTATGCTGTAAGTGTGTCTAAGTTTCTTTTATTTCCTTTTCCAAGTCATTATTTTTTAACAGTAGTTTTTCAGACGTGTGTTTCTAATAGATTTTATAACAATTTTTACAATAACTTTATAAATTACAATAACTTTATAAATTCACCCTTTTTATAAGCATTGTAAATAGTACATTGCGGAAATTTTAATAATGGTGTTATTACTTTTAATGTAATCCAAAGATATTTTTGATAAAAATATTTTTTCATTGTGAATTTTGAGAAACTCCTCATGGCTTTGCAAGACTTTGTTAAAATTATATATTCAAATAAAACTATATCAGTTATTTCATCTTTTGGAAACCCAAGACTGCCTTTAGAAAGGTTTTTTATAAGTGAATTTTGTTCAATATCAGTGTTGTCTGAAAATGTTAAATTATTTTTAGGGACATTAATGACTGAATCTTAAGTTTCTTTTCGCCTTCATATAAATGTCGAACACAAATACTGCACTGACTCCCGGCTAACTGTCTATATTTTCCAAACCTACTTTCAAGAGGATCAGTTTGCAAGTTCTCGAGTAAAACATACCTCATATTTTACTCATTAAAACAATATTTTATTACTTCAAGCTCAACCTGTTACTCAACTCAAGTTAATAACTTTAATATTGAGCACAGATAAAAGTTAGAATTTTTTATTATTTTCATCGCATTTTAAAGAATTTAGTAAATAACAAGCATGACTAATAATTTGATCAGTATTACTATCAGGGTTCGGAAAACTACATGTTACTCTTTAAAACTACATAAACTACATTACATGTAGTTAATCGATGTAGAGGGTGTAGTTTATGTAGCTTTCAAATATGAAAGGTTTGAGGTGAGGTAAAAGATAAGTAGAAAATACATATAAATATATATGAGAAAACAGAAGAAATATAGGTTTAAATATAATATTCACATCTTATTATTTAGATATTATAAGGCATTATACCTTTTAAATTGTATAATTGCACACACTTATAATCACTTTATAGTTTAAACACCTCTTTTTACAGATTTATAACTGTTTTCACCCTTCTATTATCGATTATAATTACCACGTCCGCACACCTACCGATAAATCGATGACTGTCAACTACGGCAATACCACTCGTATGATTTTTTCCGTATTCTATTAAAACTATTTTTATATACTATAATATATTTAAAAACTCGGAAAAGACATTTTAAAACTTCGAAATATATCTGGCGAGTGAAAAAAGATCCACAATTTGAACTTTTATCGGGTAATTATCAACGCTGCTAAATAGAATTGGGCCTCCAGTTGGTGACGTCACGAGATTTTTACGTCACAGCTGTCCGGCCTTGTTATTACGGTGGTTACGCATAGACATCATAATATGGGCTATTTCTGGGCTGAGACATATTTAATGGTATATACTGCTTGTCGATATTTTTACTGCTAACCCATATCTGTACCCCAGAAGCAAACTATTAAGTCACAAAACGTAGTTTTGAGAAAATGGAATTTAAAGTTCTTTTTTGATATTATTTCCAGTGGCGGCTCATGATCATTATTGTAGGGAGGTCAATATTTAAAAATATTGCGTCGATTTTTTTTAAGACGCGCCCTCGGACGCGCCCAAATTTAATTGATTTCTTACAAGGTACTTTTGTACGTTTAGTTAAAGAAAAATAAATCTAAAAATAAATATAAGTTCTGTTAAAATGACATCTGCCCTTACATTTTTAAACAGGTTGCAGACCCCAGTGCCATTTCACTAAAAATCCAGTCAATGTTAATTCTTTACACAAATTTTCCACGGTAGGATTTAAAATACATATAAATATACGTTATATATATGTCAGAAAAATATAAATGTCATATATACACATACACAATTCTAAAAGTTTTATTTCACATTTTTTTTATATTTTAAGTCAATGCGGCGTTCTTTCTCTAAAGTTTTTCGAAATTTAAGCAATTATTTTCTTTTAACCGCACGATTTCACAAACTAAACTATATATGTATGTTGTCTATTTTAAAATATCTATTCCAGAATCAGTCAACCACAGTTCATCATTTATCCATAACCGGAAAATTATGAATTGTTACCTACACATAAATTTCGCGCTACACCTCAAACTAGATGGGATTTCTTTCGATATTAAAATTTAAATATTGCTTTATATTGACTAAACCAAACATTATACGCCATAAAACCTAGGTTGTTTTATAATTTGAGTTTTTATAACACCCAAACTGCCCAAACGGCGAAATTTTTAACGACTGAAATCCTTTTATGAATGACGCGGTCATTGGCAATATATAAACTATATCTATCGCACCTTAACCCGTTATATTTGGTAATACCTTACCTTGATGGCGCTCCGAGCCGCGGCATTTTTAGTTTAATACGTAAAATATAGCGGGAACGACGGACAAAATGAAATTTTGACCGGCAGAAGAGACAATGGGTAATAAAACGTTTTTAAGGGAAAATTGGACAAATTGATGGTTTTTGGGAATAGTTTAGAATATCTTAGGATGAAAAAAGTTATTTACAAATTTATTATTTCATTTAAATAGGTTTTTCCTAATTTTCTTCTGATTTTTTTTTTGAGGGGGGGGAGGGCATTGACCATTTGACCTTATGTTACTCGGTTATTTTTAAACCCATGATTGTAATATTTGGTATATGAACTTGAATGAAATTAATACATTTTTTTAAATAAATAAACAAATTATTTTTTTGAGTGACTGCGAACATAATTTGTATATTAGAAAAAAAACATTTACAGGACTTAATTTATATTAAACTCAACTTATATTACTTATTAGAGTGTTATTTTCTATCGAATAAAGTAGAAATATACGGAGAGTTTCATTTAAAAATCAAAAGTTGTAGTCATTTCCGGTGAAAAAGGAGGTGACCGAAAACAATAATCGAATATGGGAATCAATCCTAATTTATGTCAAATACTAATATACTAAATATCGTTTTTTTTATCTGAAAAAATAAAAAAGTTATAGGAGTGAGCCACTTTCGAGACGCACCCGGTATTAAAAAAAGTTTTTTTAAATGTGTATACTGCCAGATTTTAAAACCAAAAATTAAAAAGCCAGAAACATGCAACCTGATCAGGAGCAACTTGGTAACAGTGGACCACCCTGTATACGAAAATCACTTTTTTGATCAAATTTTTGGCAGTACTAAGCTTAATTTTTATTTTAGAATGCATATCGAAGTTATTTTCAAAGAAAATACATTTTGAAATATTCTATTTCTTTTTTGTTTTAGGATTTTTGGAGTAATCTTCCTGATTTTCGGCTTCCTTACATTGATCGGCAGTTTAATATACTGTGTGGTCATATTCCGAGACGCCAAATCTCCCAGCCAGGTGAACCCTGACGAATTATACTGGACCCACCACTGGTCAAAAACGATCGGGGCTTCCCCGGAGATCCACTACAAAGCTGAAGAAAAATATGGCGACGATAGATACAGTGACAGATATTCCGTTAGCAAATTGTCCGGAAAATATTCTGATAGAGATAAAAATGGCAGATATTGATATACGAACGACTTAAATCTGATTAAAAACAAAATTTAAATAGTTTCTCATAAAGTATAATGTTATATACATATAAAAATTCTTATTAATGTGACATGTAAAATGTAAATTAATAAAAATTATTAATTAGTTAATACAATACATGTTAACTTCTGTGTAATAATTGTATAAAACACGAACAATTTACTCCAGCTTACCAATGTAAGTTTACATTTTTAACATAGCTTTAATTTTATACGTGTAAAGTTCTTCGTTAAATTAATATATTTTACGATATTTTTATATTAACACAATGAACATTTGTGATTTTATTAATGTAGATAACAGAAAATAAAATGCTTTAAATATAATACTTAATCTTAATATAATGATATAAATACAGAAAATGTTCTTGTGTGATTTAAAAAATATAATTTCCCTTCATAATCCTTATACCAATCCTTATATAAATATCTGATAATATACCTACCTTAGTGGTAGTACACCAAATATACACTAGGCACGTTTTTATGGTTGCCTAAGATACTCTTAGTGGTGCCATCTTTTGGATCTTTTAGTAATTCCAATGACAACATACAACACGTCCAACGTCAATCTGACAAATATGAAATATGAACAAGAACTTTTGGCTAAATAAACAATATTTTTGTAAAAATTATCCTTTAAAAACGGTTTCTAATTAATTTTAATTAAAGTTCGATATTTGTACAACGTATAGTAATGTATTTAAACAGTGTCTGTGTGGTAAATAGTGCGCAATTTATGTTGAAATAACAAGTTACACGTCACTTAAAAATGAGCCTCCCTTCAATGGATTTGAGGGGTATTTTATGTTGATTAATAATATCTTTGTAAACGATGCAATCAAATAGTAAAACGAGAGAGATGTTCATATTAAGAGCTTTAGAAAAGATTCTTAATGATAAGGAAATTAAAAGATCATATCATTCCCAACTGAAAAGAGCATGCGAAGCTGCTTTAGGTAAGTTTTTTGCTTTGAATTGATAACAGTATCAGAAATTGATTATACCTGTGTTGAAAATGTAGTAATAAAGATTAAAAAATCGTAAAAGAATACGAATAATGTGAATAAAGTAATCAATAGAAGCCAAGGTTTATTTTAACTTTCACTTGGTTATTAAAAGATTACATTCTAAATTCATTTGATGTCATAGGTATTTTTATATAAAAGGATTAGAACAGCTTAATTAAATATATAAATAAATAATTCTTTTATTTAGCAGTTTGCTAAACAGAAAAATAATATTTTTTTAGAGGAACTTAAAAATGAAACCAAAAACGAATCTTCTCCTGACGATGAACAACCAGATAAAATATCGGATGTCTTACCATTACCTAAAAGTGGTGACGCTAATGTGCTTACCACTGAAAAATATTTCCTTCCCTTTGAGTTAGCTTGTCAAAGCAAATCGGCCAGAATTGTTACCACAGCTTTAGATTGTTTACAAAAATTAATTGCTTACGGTCATTTAACTGCTAACGTACCAGATTCCACTACCCCAGGAAAGCTTCTTATAGATCGAATTGTGGAGACTATTTGTTCATGTTTTACTGGACCACAAACTGATGAAGGTACTGGGATAAAATTGATGCCTATCAAATAATATAATCTAATATTTTGTACGTGTATTTGTTATAGGTGTTCAATTACAGATAATAAAAGCACTACTTACCGTAGTTACTAGTCAGCATGTTGAAGTGCACGAAGGTACAGTGTTATTGGCTGTGAGAACTTGCTATAATATATTTCTTGCTAGTAAGAATCTGATAAATCAAACTACAGCTCGAGCCACTTTGACTCAAATGCTAAATGTCATCTTTACACGAATGGAGAATCAGGCTTTAGAAGCCGAAGTTCATGCGGAATTACATGCAAGTGATAAATTAGGTCTAGCAAATGGTGAGGCAAAATTTGCCAAAGATGAGCATGGAAATGTATTGGTGAATGGAGATGCTGAAGGAAAAAGTGAATCAAAACTTGAATTTACTGAGAGTGAAAAAACGGCAGTAGAGATTTTGGATAATATTATCGATGGGGTGGTGTTAGAAGTGGATAACAAAATTGCTATGGCCGTTTCTACTTCTTCAATTAATTCTGTAGAAGAAACAGACAGTAAAAGTGTGTCTTCTTCTATAACAAGGTAAGTCACATAATGATTTTTTTTTAGTTTTGTAAGGTCAAGTGGTGTTAAAATGAGACATTTTTCAAAACTTTTACTTTTTTTCTTCGTTACAGCCATTTAAATACAAAAGTATTTCTTCTATAAAAGCACAGACTAACTTATTAAGTTAGTTTGTGACAAAAGGCGTCCCATATAGGAAGTAAAGAGTGTCCCATATAGTATGAGTGCTAACAACGTCGGAAAAACAAGAATTTTGAGAATGCTGGCTCTTTAATATATCTTTTGCCGATAGATAGACATTGCGTTCACTACTGCGCATTGAAAGAAGATCCTATTATTTTTATTTAGTCCTTTTATTTAGTCCGCCTGTGAAGCGAGAAGTCCGAGTACGAAACCGGCTCACGGTAATTTTTTTTTAATTTTACTTTAGTTTATATCCTGGAAGTAAAGTATTAAATAATTCTAGTGATTAAAAAAAAACAAATATTTAATACTTTTCTATCAGAATATAAACCAAAATAAAATTAAAAAAAAAGTTTACCCCGAGCCGGTTTCGAACTCGGGACTTGTCGTTTCATAGGCGTAACCTTTTCGCGCCGCGCTATGAAGACTTGCTCGATTTGTATTCAATACTAGAATTTAACGAACTATATGAAAAAATATAGGATTTTCTTTCAATGTGCAGTAGTGAACGCAGCGTCTAGCGGCAGCCAAACGGCTCGCACGCTGTTCCAGGGAGCATAGCAAAAGATATATTAAAGAGCCAGCTTTCTTAAAATTCTCTCTCGAAAACATTGCTAGCTCTGAGACTAATATTTAACCCATAAAAATATCTGAATATCCCTAAATAAAAATCTGAAAATTAGACATGCTGGGTTAAATATAAGACTGTCACAAAAAATGCACATTTAAAGGCCCTCCTATCATTTATATTAAATACTCAAGTAAATATTCGACTAGAAGGATAAAAATTAGACATAGAAGTTTTTTTTATAATGAAGACTTGAAGTAAATAATGTGTGTTAAGTGCCAAAATCATTTCGAGATAAACAAACAATATTTTTTGTTCTATAACCAATGTATAAGAACAGGCGGTGTCTCTGTTGAGAATTTTTTTTAATACATAGCTGTTAGCACTTGGTTAGCACTTAGTGCTTTATACAGGGTGTTCCTTAATGACCTGCTAATATTTAAGGTGGTTCTTGGACCTATTCTAAGAGAAAAACTTCATATGAATGTATGTCGTAAACATCTTAATTTCTGAGGTACAGGATGGTAAAATTTTCTTAAAAATATATTTTTTTTCATAATGACTCTGACTTTATCTTTGTATACCGAACGGCCCTAGCCCCCCAACGCCTCTTACTCCCATGGCGTTAAACGCTATATACGGGAGCTATTATTATTATTACTCTGACTTTATTACAGATATGTATATTTATGAAATTTGATACTCGTTTTCTATCCATCAAAATACCTTTTATGGTGTACAAAGAATTTTATTTATTTCAACCAGTGCCGTCCATACGGGTTTTGTATTGCATATTTTTCGAGAAAAAGTGGTACACCACTGACTTCTCATAAATTAAAAATTATTTTAAAAATCTCTATTCATTTCTAAATATTTTTTATCTCCGGATTTTTTTAGTCCGACTCATAGTTTTTGCTTAAAAAAATTAAAGTCAGTTTACTTCAGGCTTCAGGGTCAAATTTGATGTGGTGACTGTTGTGTCGAAATCATCTCTGCATTGGCTGGAAGGAAATGAAGAAATAAAACAATTTTTTTTTGTATATCAAAATAAGCATTTATATGCATGGAAGACGTGTATCACATATAACATGAGAGATATTATGAACAAAAAAATAGAAAATTTTACCACCCTGTATCTGAAAAGTTAAAGATGTTTAGGACGTGTATTCATAAGAAGTTTTTTTTTCTTAGAATAGGTCCAAGAATCACCTCCTTAAATATTAGCATGTCATTAAGGAACACCCTGTATATGTTGTTGGCTATGGAACGTGACAAACCGGGCAACGGCCCAGCGATGTCGAGACACCGGTTCCCATTAGAACACCGAAGTTAAGCGACGTAAGGCGATACTAGTGGATGGACGGGTGACCGGTTCGAAACTCTGTATCGTGCTGTTGTCCAATAAAGACAAAAGTGTAAAATCTATTGACACACACTGCTCATTCACGCCGGTTCGAGGCCGGATGAGATCGGATATCTCGTGCGAGTAAGTGTCGATTTAGACACTTGCCAAGTCGGTAGGCCATTGACCATGATATGGCCGAGGACAGCGGTTCGGCTTCCGGGTAAACAAAATAGGCCCCGTCCAGATTAGCCCTGGCAGCAAAAAGGAGACGTTAACTAAAATCTTTTTACTTTTACTTGACAAAGCGACATGACAAACCGATTTTTGGCCATTTACCACATTATTTAATTCATGTCTTCATTTGTAGAACTGAAATAAAAAAAATTAAACTAATAAAGAACACCTGCATATACCTAATTCAAATCAAAATAAGTGACATTACACCCTTGCAAAACATTTATAAACTGAAAGTGTAAAAGAAATAAATTAAATTAAAAATGAGGAAAAATATGTAGTTAGTAAATAAAATACTATTAATAGTGTCACTTGAAGAGTAGAACAAAAAGAACTACAATTATATCAGTTAACGAACTAAATATTTTTCAAAATCTGTTGAAAGAGGAAACATTCCGCAGTACTAGAAGTCCCGCCTTGCACACTTGAGGGTGGTAATTTTAAAACAACGCCTTTCTTTAAAGGATTATTTATCTCAGTAACTACAGTTTTTTTACATGGTATTTTTGAGTTATGACGAAAATTTAAATCTCATATTTACCCCTACCTTTTTCTCATTATACACCCTTTTGTGTGTCTCAATTAACTAGCTTCTCATACAACAGGACTCAGTTTAAATGGGCATGCCTTTCAAGACCATGACACCTGTAACCTATCTATCCACGCGACGACAGGAGTCGAACCCTTACTACTTCATATTTATATCATCCGACAAAAGTTTGGTAGTCAGTTTCAAAACGAGACAATGGATTTGTAATTCATTTTTCCATGATTCATCACACAAAGATTAAATAAGTTATGTAGGCGATATTTTAACAATTACTGTTAAGTGTTCCTAACAAGAAAACTCACTTAATACAGGGTGGTCCGAACTGTATTCCGGAAACTGAGGCTGCATATTCTGCAGATAAAAATAAGTAGAAAAGTTTATATAAATCTATGTTCTAAAATCATTCTAAAATGCTTAGTTTTGTAGATACAGGGTGTAGAAGTTTCATTTTTATTTCGATTGTTTTCAAATAATTTATGAAGTAATGTTAATATGCGGATGAAAATTGGTGTCTAGGAGTTTTTTGACATGAAAAAGTTAATTTTGACGTCAATATGACTCCTACTTGTAGAAGGCGCCACCTACGTATTTTTTAACTGGTTTGTAGAGTAATAACTTTTTGTCCGTACCTGTATAAAACTACTGAGTAAAAAAATATACATTTACGACGGTTTTTACGTCAAAAAGGTTTCTTGGTCAAAATCGCTATGAGTAATGGTTCTCGAAATATTTGGAATCGAAATTATAAATACCTGTCATCACTGACATAAATCAAACATGTTAACTAAGTTATTAGACTGAAATCATAAATTTGAAATATGTTTATTATTTTTTTTATGTTAAAAGATTTTATGTTTATTATGTTAAAAGAGCCAAAAGTTCTTTATCATCATTTTTTCGCAAAAAAATTAATTATTAATTAAAAAAAATAAAAATTTTCCAAATTTATAATTTCACTCAAATAACTATCTACCCAATATGTTTATTTTTTGTCAATAATGACATGCATTGACTATTTCCATTCTAAATATCTTGAGAACGGTTGGTTGTAGCGATTTTTACCAAGAGACATTTTTTACGTAGAAAGTCACGGAAATGTATATTTTTTCACTCAGTAGTTTTATTCAGGTACGGACAAAAAGTTATTACTTTTCAAAACAGTTAAAACACATGTAGGTGGTGCCCCCTACAAATAGGAGTCATATTGACATCAAAATCAAATTTCTCACGTCAAAAAACTTCCAGACACCAATTTTCATCCAAATAATGACGTTACTTCAGAAATTATTTGGAAAAAATCGAAATAAAAATAAATGAAACTTCTACACCCTGTATCTCCGAAACTAAGCATTTCGGGATATACATGTATACGAACATTTTCACTTTTTTATCTGTAGAATCTGCTGCCGAAGTTTCTGGAATACAATTCGGACCACCCTGTATAAGTTTTCAGTAGTTTTATTTGAATGTCTCATTTTTTACCTAAATATAGCATTTTTACACCAATTGACCCTATTTTTTTTCAATAGGATTCCTTCACAAGAGAGCTTAAATACAAATAGCGAAAACGACTCTGCAGTAACGGCAAAGTTCACACATATTCTTCAAAAAGATGCCTTTTTAGTATTTAGAGCTTTGTGCAAGCTGTCAATGAAGCCATTACCCGAGGGTACACCAGATCCAAAATCGCACGAGCTAAGATCAAAAATTCTCTCATTACAACTTCTTCTGTCCATTCTACAGAACGCTGGGCCAGTTTTCCGAGCAAACGAGATGTTTATAATTGCGATAAAACAGTATTTGTGTGTGGCATTATCGAAAAACGGAGTCAGCTCTATCCCAAAAGTTTTCGAACTCTCCTTGGCCATATTTTTAGCGCTTTTGTCCA